>NW_028270144.1:46320553-46623583 GCF_037043375.1 Chiloscyllium plagiosum | reverse complement strand
GGTTGGGATATCTGGTCGGCATGGATTTGTTGGACCGAAGGGTCTATTTCCAAGCTGTACATCTCTATGACTCTAAATGAAAAAGAAATGATGCAGTCAGAATCATCTTTCAAGTTACACCATGACTGTGTAATATAGGTAGAAATTGATAAAAATAACAATTAGAAATGGTGTCTAGAAAGACCTGTGCATTCATGGGCATGGATTGCAGCAGTTCAAGAAGGCAGTTCACCACCTCCTTCTCAAGGGCAACAAGGGATAGACAATAAATATGCCAGCCAGCGATGTCCACACTCTGTGAATGAATAAAAACGAATTTCAGAGAACCCAGAACAGTCTACAATTACATTAAGAATGGCAACAACTCTGAAGCCATTCAAGAATTACAGCTAGATGCATTAGTCGAGTTCAGTAGAGCAAACTTAGCATTTAATGCTGACCCAGCCATCGATGCCCATACCCCATGAACAATTAACAAGAAATTCTACAGAAAAGTTCATTCAACCTATCTCCTGATGATAATGGACGCTTTAAAAAGTCCCAGCATGTCAAAACTGAATCTAATCAGTTCTTCCTCAGACATGCCTTATTGAAATGTGTTCATTAGTTTTTCAGATATATTGTTGTAAAAAAGACAAACAGATTAACAAACAGACAAAACATTACCTCTGTCCACCTTCAATGGCTGAGGTAGTTATATATCCACAAACATTTGGAAGAGAAGCATACATTTATTTGTTTGTTTATTAATATTGCAGGCCTAGTTGAATTTGATTGATGTTGTGAATGACATAAACGTTTACCATAAGTAACTTCATGAGATAATTATTTGTATCTTTCACTTACCATGTCAAGCATTTAGATTAAAAGATTAACAGCGCCACATAGTGGACACAGCTCATTACTAAAGGTGAAACAAATCGTGTGCATTTCTGTGTGCAAACTTAACTTTCGGAATACTTAATATCTTTATATCAAATTACTTTGTTCTTTTCAAAAAGGGAAATGCCAAGTTATTAAAAACAAATGGTTTAAAATGTCTACTGAAATACCAGGAAGGATACAACACCAGTACAGTGCAGTTTTCAGAGTTATGTACCTTCCCCTGCCACACTCAAAGTTTGCCCCATCAAAACCAGTTATTTAAACTACCTCTCCGAGCAACAAAAAAAATCCAAGTAACATACATGGTTGAACAATTGTTTACATACAAAAGCATACACACATTGAATGTGTGGGAAGTACCTGGAACAGTGCTACACACATGACTGATTACATTCCTTATGAAAATATATGTGCAAAGCTTGTCTTAGGCTGCTTACTATGCACATGTTTTTTTTTAAACTCTAATCTATACAAAGAATCATCTATATTTTCAGTGCATTTTGTTTTCTTGGGGGGTTTAAACTGATAATTGCTTCTTTTTGAATTTTGAGGATATTTTCAAGTGCAATGCAAAACAGAATTTGAATAAATATAATCATCAAAGTAAATACAATCCACAATTCATAATTCATCCAATAAATCAAAATACACAATCTAAATAGCAGAAAAGTGGTGATTAATTGGTATTGTTTTGAATTATCTGACAATTAAAATGAAACAATTAAATATTCAGAAGTGTAGACTATAACTACCTTCAATCTTAACCTAAATCCAGAAGAAAGGTTAGATTCACAGCTCTTCACATTAAAGTACTGCTTGCAATACAGACCAGCATCAAGGAGCCCTAGCAACTCTGCAGTCAATGGGGACAAACTCTTCCTCAGTTAATGTCATTCCTGACAATGGAAGATGGATGTGATTGTTGAATGTTAGTTCTCTCAACTCTAAGACATTTCTGCAGGAGTTCTTCAGAGTAGCGTCCTCAGACTGACCATGTTCAACTGCTTCATCAATGACCTTTCCTCCACTACAAGGTCAGAAGAGGGGAGCTTCACTGATGTTTACATAATGTTTAGTACATTTCCCGGCTCCTCAGATAATGAAGCAGTCCATCTGCAAGTGCAGAAGATCCAGGACAATATCCAGGCTTTGGCTAACAAGTAACATAGAATAGAATGGAATCTCTACATTGTGGAAACAGGCCATGAGGCCAACAAGTCCACACCGACCCTCCAAAGGGTATCCCACTCAGACCCATTCCCCCACCCTTTTATTCTACATTTCCCCTGACTAATGTACCTAGTCTACACATCCCTGAATGCTATAGGCAATTTAGCTTGCCAATTCACCTAACCTGCACATCTTTGGACTGTGGGATGAAACCAGAGCACCCGAAGGAAACCCATGCAGACACAGGGAGAATGTGCAAACTCCACACAGTCACTTGAGGCTGGAATTGGACCCGGGTCCCTGGCACGGTGAGGCAGCAGTGCTAACCACTGAGCCACCATGCTGTCCATAAATATTCACACTACACAAATGCGAAGCAATGATCATCTCCAACAAGGGAGAATCTAATCATTGTACCTTGAAATTCAATAGTGTTACCATCACTGAATGCCCTACTTCAACATCTTGAATGTTACTGTTGGCTAGAAACTGAACTAGCCTTGTAAATATAGTGGCTCCAAGATCTGGCATGTGCAGCATAGTGGCTCAGTGGTTAGCACTACTGCCTCACAGCACCAGGGATCCAGATTTGATTCCAGCCCCAGGCAACTATCTGTGTGGAGTTTGCACATTCTCCCCATGTCTGCCTGGGTTTCCTCCAGGTGCTCTGGTTTCCTCCCACAATCTATAGAAGTGTGATTTAGGTGACCTGGCTGTGTTAATTTGCCCATAATGTTCAGGTTAGGTGCATTAGTTAGTTAGGGGTAAATGTAGAGTAATAAGTTCGGGGAATGGGTCTGGGTGGGATACTCTTTCCGAGGGTTGGTGTGGACCTGTTGGGCCAATGGACCTGTTTCCACGCGGTATGAATTCTATGAAGACCTGGTTAGAAGCTAGGATTCCTGCATGTATTAAACTCAATTGATGACTCTCCAAAGCCTGTCCAACATCTACAAGGCCCAGGTCACAATTACGATGGAATACTCCTATTTGCCTGGATGAGTGCAACTCCAACAACACTGAAGATACTTGACACCATCCAAGGTTTCAGTCTGCTAGACTGGCACCATATTCACAAATACTGCATCACTGGGGCAAAAAAAAAGTGTATAATGTGGGTTAGTGTGAATTTGTCCCATTGGCAAAACGAATAAAAAAGCACTGTACTCTCCAAGTAGAAAGAGAGACAGAGAGAGAGAGTGATTACAGAGATTACAGAAAGAATTTGTGTTTTGGTACGTGAATCACAAAGGCTTTTTGTGCAGGTACAGCATGAGATTAGGAAGACAAGCGGAATAATGGTATTTATTCTAACAGAATTTGAAATACAAATGTTGGGACTTTTCACTGCAGCTATGTAGCTCATTGATGAAACTGCATCTTGGATACTGTCTTTGTGACCTTTCGAAAAAAAATACTTTGGACACCGATCAAAGAATGTTCACTTGATTCATTCCTGTCATGGAACAGTGATCTTAGGAAGAAAATTGAACAGATTAGGTCCTTAGTCACTGGAGAATGAGAGGTGACTTTACTGAAAAATATAAGAGAGAATTGAGGAGGGTTGTTATCTGGAGCATGTTTCCACTTGTGTGGGACATTAGAACTAGGAGACACCATTTAAGAGTAAGAAGTTTCCTTTTAAACTACACCTCTGACAAGATTCATCACATCTGACTGACAAGTCAGGATGTGTCATGAGTTTTGAGACAGATGATTTCAGTGGGTGATTAAATTCTTGACCCCATCAGTGAGAAATCTTACTGAATCAAGCATCATCTACATATTTAAAGTGCTAGCCAAGGAGTCTGTCATTCATTTGGGAGCCTCATCACCCATGTGCTGCCCCACCTGAGGCTACTGACCAATCAACTAGGAGAAAGTGACGACTGCAGATGCTGGAGATCAGAGTCGAGAGTGTGATGCTGGAAAAGCACAGCAGATCAGGCAGCATCCGAGCAGCAGGCAAATTGACATTTCAGGCATAAGGCCTTCATCAGGAAGCACTTTCTGGCACTTCACTCTCAACTGCTGACCAATCAATCTCTGGACCTGCCTTTCAGCAGCCACAGCCTTAACTATCCCATCCCCATTCAATTGCTGCACAGAAGGAGTCATGGAGCTGACAGTGTCTGCTAACTGGAAAAAGAGTGATACTGCCTTAATCCACCTTCCACTTCCTGGTCCATAACTTTGTAGGTTAATTGGTTGATTGATATATTGATTGTCATTTGTCCCAAAGTACAGTGAAAAGCTCTGTTTATGAGGAGTACAGGCAGGTAAGCAAGGATATACAGAACAAAAGATTTAGACGGACGCATACAGGTAACATTTCACAGGGCGTACAAGAGAGATCAAATTTAGCAAGATCAGGATTATTTGAGGCAAGAGAGTCCATTCAATAGTCTAATAATGGCCAGGAAGAAGCTGTCCCAGAATCTACTGGTACATGTGTTCAGGCTTCTGTATCTTCTGCCTAACGGAAGAGGTTGTAAGAGATCATTACCAGTGTGTAAAGGGTCTTTGATAAGCCTTGGCAGCCTTTCCATGGCAGTGAACCATGCAAATGGAGCCCATGGATGGAAGGTTAGTTCCCGTGATGGCCTGAGCTCTGCACACCCTCTGTAGTTTCCTATGATTCTGGGCGGAGCAGTTGCCGTACCAGGGTGTAATGCATCCAGACAATATGCTTTTAATTAAGCATCTGGACATGTCAAATTTCCTGAGCCGACTGAGGAAGAAGGTGTTGTGGTGCCTTCTTCACCAACACAACTACATGGGAAGACCAGGACAGGTTGTCAGTTATCGTCACTGAGGAACTTGAGGCTCTCCACCCTTTCGATCTGAGTTTGCTGATGTCGATGGGGACGTGTTCTCCTCCTTTAGTTTTCCCGATTTGAGAGAGAGCTTGTTCCCATTGCACCACATTACCAAACCCTCTATCTTTCTCTGTATTCTGACTCATCATTTTTAGATATCCATCCTACTTTGGTGATGTCATCAGCAAACTTATAGATGGCATTCATTCAGTATTTGGCAACACAGTGGTGGGTGTACGGGGGTACAATAGGGAGCTGAGGTTGCATTCTTAGGGGGTGCAGTGTTGAGTGTTATTGTGGAGAAGGTGCAGTTGTCTATCTTCACTGATTGTGGCCTGTGATCCAGAAAGCTGAGGATACAGTTGCAGAGGGTAGAGTCAAGACGAAAGTCACGGAGTTTTGAGATCAGCCTGGAGACGATTATGGTGTTGAAGGCGTAGCTGTAGTCAATGAGCAAGAGTGTGACGTAAGTGCCTTGGTTGTCCAGATGTTCCAAGGTTGAATGCAGGGCTAGGGATATGGCATCCACTGTGAACCTGTTATATCGGTAGGCAACTTGCAGGGGTTGAAGCCAGCTTGAGACTGGAGTTGATGTGGGACATGACTAGCCTCTCAAAGTATTTCATTATTATTGAGGCCAAAGCGACTGGGTGGTAGTCATTGTGTGTGTTTTCTGAGGTATGGGGATAATGGTAGTCTTCTTAAAGCAGGAGGGGACTATGGCTTGTAGGAAAGAAAGGTTGCAGATGTTGGTGAATATCTCTGCCAGTTGGTCCACACAGGATCTGAGTGCTTGACTGGGGACACAATCCGGGCCTGTTGTCTTCTTTGGGTTGACTCCCAGGAATACTGATCTGATGTCTTCAGCAATGACCGAGGAAACGGGGCTGTCAGGGCAGGCTTCACCGCGCCGCTAGCATTCTGCTCAAACCGAGCATAAGAAGCACTGAATCCATCAGGGAGGGATTTGTCTTTGTCTGCTATCTTGTTCTGCTTCACTGTGTATCCTGTAATGTTGTTTAGGCCTTGCCATAGGCGGCAGGAGTCTGTTTGGTAGGTATGGGCCTCTAATCTCATCCGATATTACCCTTTGGTATCGCTGATGGCTTTGAGGGGGTCATACCTGAATTTCTTGTATTGATTTGGGCCATCCAACTTGAATGCACATCTGGCCTTCAGCAGGGAGTGGATTTCCAGGTTCATCCAAGGTTTACAGTTGGGGAACACTTGGATTGACTTTTTTTGTACGCAGTCTTCTACGCATTAGCTAAAGAAATCTATGATGATGGTAGGTGAGAATACTTCAAGCGTACATCCATGATTTTTAAGCACAATGAGGATATCTAACAATTAGCACCCTTCCATTCAGTGCATTACTGCATCATGCTGAAAAGTTTTATCAAAGCCCATGAAAACTATGTGCTTTTGCTACTTGCCCCTTTGCTCAAATATGTGCTTCCCTTCAGAATTCAAATACTATTTTCTTTCAGCTGATTCAACCAATTCAAACTTTCCTCATAACTAAAAGTTTCCACACCCAGCAACATCTTCAGGAATCTCCTCTGTTTTCTAATAGAGCAATATGATGTTTTCTGAATAATGTGGTGACGAGGATTTTATGCGGTAATCTTGTCAGAGACTAACAAGTGTTTTATATAATTTCTGCATGACCTGCCAATGTTTGTATTCTATTCATTGGTTAATGAAGGAAAGCATCCTTAACCCTCTTATGTATTTGACCTGTCATAAGGAATGTGAAGTCTCAATAAATAATATTTTCAGTGTGTTAAAGAACACTTGGTCATTAGCTGGGTAGATCATTTTCCCTTTCTCTCTGGAAAAGCATGAGTAATTCCAAGTCGTCAACCACCAAGATAAGGTTGCAAAAAAAAACTGAACAAACCTAGACTGTTGTTAAATCTTTCATCTTTTAGAAAGGTTTGCAGGTTTCAGTTCACTAATATGTAAATCCCAGAACTTCTTTTGAGTCACATTCTTGAGGTAACTTAAGGTTTTATGAAAAAAGGTAACATTTCAGCTCAGACAATGCATTAAAGGTGTGAGGTTTGAGTTATTGTTTACTCAATCTTGAGTCAAACTGGTTCTGTTTCCAAAGTAGGAATTTATAAAATATTATTTGGATTGACGCCTGCAGGTTTTGTGCTTTTTGAGCAAAAATAGAATGTATCTGCAAATACAATTCTGCAAATGCAAATTCACCCCATAGACGTGTGTGTGTGTGTGTGTGCATGTGCATGTGAGGGGGTGTGGGGGAGGGAGAGACAGAGAGAGAGAGAGCATGTTGGGTGTGAGTGCACGTGAGAGAGTGTGTGTTTGCGTCTTTGCATGCTTCGTAGAGTGTGTGTTTGAATCTGACGAAGTATAAGCCTGTGACAGGGTGTGTATGGGTGTACATGTTGGGGAGGGGGTGTATGTGCGTGTGGCTGAGAGAGAGTCTGTGTATGGGAGAAGATCTGCATGAGTGTGTGAGTATGTAAGAGTGTGCAAGCATGTAAGAGTGTGTGTGTGAGTGAGACAGAGAATAAGTATAGTGTAGTGAGGTCACCTGTTGTGTGACATGAACCCAAGTCCCGGTTGAGGCCATCCTCATGGGTACTGAACTTGGCTATTAGCCTTTGCTCGATACCCATGAGGATGGCCTCAATGAGGACCTTGGATTCATGTCACACTACAGATTACCCCACCACACTATACACTCTCCCACACATTCTTTTACGTACTCACACACTCACGCAGACCCCCTCTCATATACACACACTCTCTCTCAGACACATACACATATAGCCCCCCACAGTCACACCCTCTCACAGGCTTATACTTCATCACAATCATGCACACACTCTACCAACCATGCACACACGCAAATACACACTCTCACGGAAGCACTGACACGCACAGAGTGTCACTCTCTCACACACACACACGTCTATGGGGTGAATTTGTATTTGTAGAATTGTACTTGCAGATACATTCTATTTTTGCTCAAAAAGCACACAACCTGCAGGCGGTCAATGCATATAACATTTAATAAATTCCTACTTTGGAAATAGAACCAGTCTGAGTCAAGATTGGGATACAGACAGACCCTAACTTCACATTGCCTGAGCTGAGATGGCACCTTTTTTTAAAATAAAACCTTAAGTTATCTCAAGAATGTGTCTTAAAACAAATTCTGGGATTTACACATTGATGAACTGAAACCTGCAACTCATTCTAAATGATGAAAGACTTAACAGCAATCTAGGTTTGTTCAATGTATTGTTTTAATTGCAGGACACTGTGATCATTTGCATTAAATTCTGTGTCTTATGATCCTGCCCCACTAGTTAACTGATGAAGGAACAACTCTCTGAAAACTTCCACATAAACCTGTTAGACTATAACCTGGTGTTGTGTGATTTTTAACTTTGTCCACCCCAGTCCAATACCAGCACCTCCACATCATGGCTTCCTTATGTTGGAAGTAGACCCTGTGGAGTGTGCCTGAATACTTCAAATGGCAAGCAGAATACTACTGTCATAAGCTTCTGACATCCACACACTCTGTATCAACCACTGTTTGCCCTTTAGTACAAGTGAATAATCCTCACCTGTCACATGACAATCCAGCAAATACATTGTATCCAAGCTGTTCCTTCTTAATAAATTCACATAAACTACCTTAAAGTTATATATAAATAGTCAACTGCCTGTCTTGGGAATATGTGGTTCCAGAACCCAAAGTCTTACATTGCTACCTTCAAGGATCTGAGGAGCTGCACTTGAAGTTCCCACAGTTCTTTCTCCACTTGACCTTTGAGTTATTGTGCATTTCTTTGTCTTGATTGTTCTCAACAAATGCCAAATCTCAGAGTTCTTTGGATTGAAATCTATTTGCCTGCTTTCTGCTCACTGTCCAGTTTCTTAATGTTGGAGCTGAAAAGTCGTTTCTTATTATCAATTAGATGATGAATATTTGTATCATTCTCAAGGTTCTTTCAGCATAGGAATGCAAACTGACCATTATTACCTTTGACTATCTGTCACTGAACAAATTTCAGATCCAACCTGCCACTTGAACTTGGATCCCATGTGCAAATACTGATGGCACAGAACAAATGTGAAATGGTGAAACATCGACTCATGTCAATATTTGATTTCTAATATTTCACTGGAAATGTACATTCTAAATTTGAAAGTGGATAGAAAAACAAGAAGCATTTATATGTTAATAAAGACCAGTGCTTCTATTGTTCAGAAGTGCTAGATGCATGAATACAAACAGAGAATGATTTTATTTGAAAATATTTTTCATTAGTACTCAGAAGGACACTATGGCACAATTACAATTTCACCAGATTATTAATCCAGAGTTCCAGGTTAATGCTGTGAGGACATTAGTTTGAATCTTGAGAAGGGAGATGGTGAAATTCTAATTAAATTAATAAAGTGGATTTGTCTCATGGCACAGATCATCCATGATCTTAATGAATGGTGGAGCAGCTTGACAGGCCAAATGGGCTATTCCTGCTTCTACTACTATGGAAATATGAAACCACAAAACTAACATATAGTTTTGCAAACTCTCATATGGTTAACAAATGCTTTTTAGGAAAGATCTGTCTGGCATAGCCTACATGTGTCTCCAGACATGCAGCAATATGTTTGACTCAACAGCTCTCTGCAAGTTCAACTAGGAACAGCAAAACCAGATGCATTGACATTGCAAAATACTCCCTGAAAATATTTAAGGATTAGTTAAGTGATTTCCCCTTTAGAAATTCAGTTGACTCTTCCTAATCAACTCACCTTTTTTCCACGTGATTACAAATTCTATCTTGAATAATTATTTCTAGAACTTTATCCATCACTGAAATTAAATAAACTGGTTTATAATTGCCGGGATTATCTTTACAACCTTTCTTGAACACGACCATAATATTTGCAATTCCTCAGTCTTCTGGCATCTCCCCCAAGTCAGGGGAAGGCTGAAATATTATGGACAGTGCCTGAAATTTTACTGTAACCTTCGTCAAAATCCTTGACTGCATCTCATCTGTTCCTGGTTTCTTGTCAATTTCAAGTACCACAACGTATCCAAGACCTTTTCCTTATTAATTTTGAACCATTCTAATGTTAGTGTCCTCCATGAACAGCAACCTACTAATTTGTATTGGTTCAAAAAAGAATCCAGGATGCAGCAACAGGTATACTTAAAAATGAGGCATCGACCTGATGAAACTACAATACAGAACGACTTGAGTGCCAAACAACATAAGCAGCATGTAATAGACAAAACTAAGCAATTCCATAATCAATGGACCAAGATCTAAGTTCTAATGTTCTGCCACATTCCAATGTGAATAGTGGCAAAAAGATAAACAACTAAGGGAGGAATAATGCTCCACAATTATCCTTATGCCTAAGATTTGAGGAGCCCAGCATATCAGGACAGGTGTCAGAACTGAAGCATTTGTATCCAACTTCTGTAAGTTGAACCAAATGGATCATTGATCTTAGCCTCCTCCAGGCATTCCTGGCATTACAGATGCCAGTCTTTGGCCAACTTGATTCTCTCTATGTGACATCAAGAAAAGGATGAAGGTACTGGATACTGCAAATGCAATGAGTCTTGACAATAATGGAGCAAAATAAGCAAAACGTGAGTGCCAGAACTAGCTCCCTTCTAGTTTAGCTGTTCTAGTATAGCTACAGCTCGAGCATCTACTCAACAATGTGGAAAAATGCCTAGGTATGTCCTGTTAAAAAAAAAACAAGATAAATTCAATCATCATTTTACCATTTACCAGCCTTTCATTTACTACTTATTTGCGAGCCTTTCATTGAGTCCCTACCATGTGAAAACGGGACACTTAGCCCATCAAATCTACACTGACCCTATGAAGAGCATCTCACCCAGACCCACCTCTACTTTATTCCTGTAACCCCTCATTTCCTATGGCTAATCCACTCGGCCTGTACATTCCTGGATACCGTGGGCAATTTAGCATAGCCAATTCACCTAACCTGCACATCTTTGGTTTGCAGAAGAAAACCAGATTACCCAGAGGAAACTGACACTCACACAGGGAGACTGTGCAAACTCCACACAGTCACCTGAGGTTAGATTAAACCTGGGTTCCCTTTGCTGTGAGGCAGCAGTATTCATCAATGAGCGACCACGCTGCCCTTAGTCAGTCTACTCCCAATAATTATCAAACTGATGAAAGAAGTCATCAACATTGTAATCAAAGGGCATTTGCTCAGAAATAACCTTCTCAATGACCCTCAGTTTAGGTTCTATCAGAGTGACACATGTCCTGATTTCATTGCAACATTGATTCAAACACAAATAAAAGAGATTAATTCCAGAAGTGAGGTGAGAATGACTGCTCAACACATCAAAGCAGCATTTGACTTAGTGTGGCATTGAGGAGTCCTAGCAAAACCAGAATCAATATGAAGTTGGAGGGTAGAAAGGGTACTCTTCATACACCTGGAGCAAAGGAAGATAGTTGTGATTGCTAGAGCTCAATAATCTCAGCTCTAGAACATCTCTACAGGAGTTTCTCAGGGGAGTGTCTTGAGCAAATCATTTTCAGTTGTTTCATCAATGACTTTCCCATCAACATAAGATCAGAAGTGGAAATGTTCACTGATGAATGCAGCATGTTCAACACTTTTTGTCATTCCTCAGATCCTGAAGTAGTCTGAAACTGCCCATATGCAGCAAGGCTTGGGCAACATCCAAGATCGGGCTGATAAGTGGCATGTCACTAAAGTTTTAGACTATGACCATCTCCAACAAGAGAGTCTAACCATCTCCTCTTGAAACATACATCATCATGTGGGAATCCAGGGGAGTGATTGCTGGGCCCCTTGCTGAGATATTTGTATCATCGATAGTCACAGGTGAAGTGCCGGAAGACTGGAGGTTGGCTAACGTGGTGCCACTAATTAAGAAAGGTGGTAAGGAAAAGCCAGGGAACTGTAGACCAGTGAGCCTGACATCAGTTGGGCAAATTGATGGAGGGGATTCTGAGGGATAGGATTTACATGTTTTTGGAAAGGCAAGGACTGATAAGGGATAGTCAACACGGCTTTGTGCACTAGAAATCATGTCTAACCAACTTGAGGTTTCTGGAGAAGTAGCAAAAATGATTGATGAAGGCAGAATGGTGGACATGATCTATATGGAGTTTAGTAAGGCATTTGACAAGGTTCCTCATGGTAGACCGGTTAGAAAGGTTATACATGGAATACAAAGAGAACGAGCTCAAATGTAGAAGTCAGAGGTTGGTGGAGGAGGTTTGCTTTTCAGACTGGACACCTGTGACCAGTTGTGTGCCACAAGGATCAGTGGTGGGTTCACTGCTTTTCATCATTTACATAAATTATTTGGATGTGAACATATGAGTTTTAGTTAGTAAGCTTGCAGATGGCACCCAAATTAGAGATGTAGTTGATAGCAAAGAAGGTTACCTCAGAACACAATAGAACCTTGATCAGATGGGCCAAAGGGCCAAGGAGTGGCAGATGGAGTTTAACTTAGATAAATGCGAGGTGCTGCATTTTGGAAAGGCAGGACTTATACACTTAATGGTAAGGTCCTGGGGAGTGTTGCTGAACAAAGAGACTTTGGAGTGCAGATTCATAGCTCCTTGAAAGTGGAGTCACAGGTAGATAGGATAGTGAAGAAGGCATTTGGTATGCTTGCCTGTATTGGTCAGTGCATTGAGTAAAGGAGTTGGGAGGTCTTGTTGTGGCTGTACAGGACATTGGTTCAGCCACTTTTGGAATATCGTGTTCAATTCCGGTCTCTATGCTATAGGAAGGATGTTGTGAAAGTTTAAAAGTTTCAGTAAAGATTTGCAAGAATATTGCCAACTTTGGAGGCTGGAGCTATTTTCCCTGGAGCATCAGAGATTGAGGAAAATCATGAAGAGCATGGATAGGACAAATAGCCAAGGTATTTTCCCGAGGGTGGGAGAGTGAGGGCGTAGGTTTAAGGTGAGAGGGGAAAACTTTAAAAGTCCCCAAAGGGGCAATATTTTCATGCATTGGGTAATGTGTGTATGGGATGAGCTGTCAAGGGAGGTGGTGGAGGCTAATACAATGACAACATTTAAAAGACATCTGGGGAGTTATACAAAGTGTTTAAAGGATTATGGGCCTTTAATTTAGGATATCTGGATGGCATGGATGATTTGCCAAAGTGTCTGTTCCCATGCTGTACAGTTCTATGACTCTATCACCACTGAATCCTTCATTAACAATATCCTGAATTACCAATGACTTCAACTGGACCAACAAATAAAAGTTCATCTGTGTTGCAGTGTGTGGTGGCTCGTTGGAATAGTATTCTGATGTGTGATGGTCTCTTCTAAAAGTGTGGTAAGTGTTTCCTTTGCCAGGTCGATGTTGATGGAAGTGAACAGTGCTGTTATGTCGAATAAGATCATTGTTTCGTCTTCCTCTATTTTGGTGATTTTGATGATTTTTAAGAATTCCTGGGTGGAGTGGATGGAGTGCTGTGACTCTTCTACTAGGTATTTCAGTCTTGTGTGTAGTTCTTTAGCCAGTCTGTAAGTTGGTGTTCTAGGTAATGAGACTATGGGTCTGAGGGGGGCTCCTGGTTTATGGATCTTTGGTAGTCCGTAGAATCGTGGGGTGTTGGTCCCGTCTGGTTGCATTTTCTGGAATTCCGCCTTGTTTAATTGTCCGGAATTGTGTAATTTTCTTAGGAAACAAAATTACATATCTCCTAAGAAAACGAAACAAACAGCCCCACCAACCATCAAACAGCCCTACCAAACATCAAACCAAAAATCTGGGTCTGCTACATAGATGACACCTTTGTCATCACAAAACAAAACAAGATAGAAGGGACATTTAACATCATCAACAACACCCCCACAGGCATAAAGTTCACCAAGGAGGAAGATACCGACAACAAACTCGCATTCCTGGACGTCACAGTCGAAAGAACGGACAACGGAGAAGTACAAACCTGCGTATACAGAAAACCGACAAACACTGACCAAATACTTTACTAACCAGCAACCATCCCAACACACACAAACAAAGCTGTATCAGAACACTATTCCAATGAGCCACCACACACTGCAGCACAGATGAACTTTGGAAAACAGAGGAGAACCAGAACGGATACTCAAAAAATACAGTCCGCAGATTCCTCAGGAACAAACCACGACAAGCAGACCTAACACAGCCAGAAACCAAAACCACCTTACCATACATCAAAGAAGTCTCAGAAATGACAGCCAGACTACTAAGACCCCTCGGAATCCTAGTAGCACACAAACCCACCAACACTCTCAAACAAAAACTAACAAACTTAAAAGACCCAGTACAACCCATGGACAAAACCAACGTCATCTACAAAATTCTTTGTGGGCGGCACGGTGGCATAGTGGTTAGCACTGCTGCTTCACAGCGCCAGAGACCCGGGTTCAATTCCCGCCTCAGGCGACTCTCTGTGTGGAGTTTGCACATTCTCCCTGTGTCTGCGTGGGTTTCCTCCGGGTGCTCCGGTTTCCTCCCACAATCCAAAAATGTGCAGGTTAGGTGAATTGGCCATGCTAAATTGCCCGTAGTGTTAGGTGAAGGGGTAAATGCACCAGTATGGGTCTGGGTGGTATACGCTTCGGCGGGTCGGTGTGGAGTTGTTGGGCCGAAGGGCCTGTTTCCACACTGTAAGTAATCTAATCCTTGCAAGGACTGCCACAAACACTATGTAGGACAAACAGGAAGAAAGTTAGCCACCAGGATACATGAACACCAGCTAGCCACAAAAAGACACGACCCTCTCTCCCTCGTAGCCCTACAAACGGATGAAAAAAAACACCATTTTGACTGGGACAACACATCTATCCTGGGACAGGCTAAGCAAAGACATGCCAGAGAATTCCTAGAGGCCTGACACTCCAACCACAATGCCATAAACAAACACATACATCTAGATACCATCTATCAACCCCTCAGAAAATGAGCAGGAAATGACATCACCACAAACCCCAGGAACCCCATCCAGGACAAAAAAATAAATAGAAAGCAGGAGACAACAGCTTCGCTTCACTTGGAGGTCGCCACTGATGATGTTATCTAGCCAGGTAATGAAACGTCTGGATATCAAACCTACAGCTCAGCGAGCTAATCTACACCCTGGAGTATCATGTTCATTTAATCAAGCAGGACACTTGTAATGTTTCATTTTGAATCTTTCACAAAATATAGGCCTACAAAAATGTAACCAATTTGAATGCAGAAGTTCTATTTTCTCGAAGGACAATGTTTAGACAGTAGCATCTGCCTGCTTTCCATCACAGACCAGCAGCATAACACCCAAAAATAGGATCAAGTACTGTGCAGAAAAGGCCAAATGAAAGACTTGAAAACCCCTGCAAAATACACTGTCTTATATTTAGAGGTGGTTTTGAAGAAAACCACCCACAACGATTCAGATATATTTGGGCAGTACACATCCCCAGTCTTGACCATTATTTTCAACATGAGTCAAGTCAAGGGTTCTCCAGGTGTTCAGAGGAATGTAATATCATTAAGCCGGATAGGCAATATTTTCATGGACAGCAAAGAAGTAAATCAATTGCTAAATCTTTTTGATTTACATTTTTCAGATTTATAGGTAGTGAAATAATTAGATAGGACAGACTTATGGGGAGAAGGGAAATATCATAGGCATTTAATTTCTTGTTAAACCATGTACTTTCTTCACCATAAAAGTAAAATTTCACATTAAACAAATATTATTCTTTAGACTCCAGTGAGGCTGTTTTACAGCGATGAAAGAGACATATTGCTAAAGTAAGTTACAGCTCATTCAACATGATATAAAGCTTTAGGGGTTTTCATTTGGAAACTAAAAGCTTAAGAGTGGAAGTTCTTGTCAGCACAGTACCCCATGATTGCAGTCTCGGAACCTCAACTATGTATGTCCCGAGGAAGTATAGAACCGCCAACAGCAATATCTGGCTTGTGGAAATAAATCCATGTCTGCAGGCTCCTGAAATTGATGTTGACTTCAGAAGGCCAGTAACAGCAAATGTTTTTCCCCATTATTACTATTGCTGAGTCCAGGTAGAGCATACCTGCTTCTGAGTTCTGGGTTCAACTCCTACTCCAGGATTTAATGGCCAAGGGGACATTTATAGTGTGACAAAAGAGGTTGATTGTCAACTTGAAAATCCTCCCAACATATACCAATGACAGGCAGTGAGAAAGGAGAGATTCCTGATCTGCCATGGATAGAGCAAAATTAAAGCCTCTATCATTACCACCATACTTTCAAATGATAATATCCATGTAAGAGTACACATTGCCATGGCAATACTGGTGCATGCAAGACCAGCCTCCTTATCCTATTTAGAGACAGAAAAACATTAGATGCTGGAACTTAAGATAGACAAGTAGGAGGCTGCAATAACACAACAAGCCAGGCAGCATACAGCAAGCCAAGAAGCATTAGGAGGTGAAGAAGTTAACGTTTTGGGTGTAACCTTTCTTCAGGACCCCCAGTTACACTCAAAGCTTTGACTTCTCCACCTCCTGATGCTGCCTGGCTTGCTGTGTTCTTCCAGCCTCCTGCTTGTTTTCCTAATTCTATTTGTCAGGGGTTGTGGTCGTGGGAGGGAGGAGGTTCATGGCTCTGTGGTTTGAATCTGCTTTCAGGGAGAAAAGTGAATAAGAATGCATTCAAATTATTTCAGTGTTAGCAACTAACTTGTTCACTTTGACAGAAAGACAACTTGGAGATCTTCTCAATAAATTTTACAGATTAATTTATCTTATTGTTTATTCTGAGCTTAAAACTTTTGCAAATCCTTATCTCACATCAACAAATATCCCAATGTTGTAAGGGACAACATACTTTTTCTTTTGGATTAACTGGCAAAACAAAAGTTGGAAACTGTTGGATACTGAAAAAGTACTCGGGCTATTTCCTTTTTCTTCCCAATTTGAAGAAGAGCTCTTGCGTCATGAAGTGCAGTGTATTTTTACTACGCAAGATTATGTGACTTTTTGAAGAATGATAATGAATAGTTTATGAGATAGGGTGGCACCAGGAGTCTTTGAGTTTCAGAAAACTGCCTCATGATAGTCTTTACATTGCTCCAACTTCAGTTTGTTACAGAACTGTGAATGCTTTGCATCCAGAAATCCATAAATAAGAAGCATCTCTAATTTTTTGCCAGTACAAAGGCAAAAAAAAAGACTCTAAAGAAAGAATTTAATATGAGAGAAGACCTTGGTTCATTCAATCACCTGATGAATTGAAGATCACCTATTACTCCATCATGTAATCATTGCCAAAATCACTTGTTAAAGCATTACCTTGATTATAATAAATAGCTATCGTCTTGTAATTTAATTAAACATGTTGTAAATTACTTTTGGCCCAAATAGCAGTGAGTCAGATAAAATGATCCAGGCAAAATAATTGTTTTAGTGGTTTAACTGAGTCTTTACACATTTGAGGTGACTTGTGGAGTAGAAGAGTTCAATTATTGACAAACTTCTCTCAATTATGTTGTGGCAACCCTTTTAACAAACTTTATACGTATGAAAAAAATTCAAGTTGTACCATGATTATAACTCAATGACTTTTTAAAGTTTTAGTTCAGGTGATACTTTGATTAATTCACACTATAGTAATCTCAAAAACAAACAGCTGAATACAAGTTCAGCAGGAACAACACCCCAGTCATGATTTATAATAATATCTTTAAACAACTGCTTTCAGGGTGGTTGCTGATTGAACTTCACTAGCTTTCCTAAAATTGTAAAAGTATTTGAAGCTTTCCAAAGTTGTTTAAAGCTACAGGGAGCAAGATGGCAAATGTAGTTCCCTGTGTCCATGGACAGAGATAGAAGACTCTCCAGTAGGCTTGCCAATGCCTAAAGCAGTGCCTGTGTGCACCATCATCAACATTCTCCTTTATGCTGCCCAGTTGAAGCACTCAACTAAGCGCTCTGTCGTAGAACCTGTCTGCAACCATATGCTCTGGCTTGGTGGCAGCTCGATCAAAGACAATCAGTCCTTCACCAGGGACAAGAACATTAACCATTAAGCGTTCCTCCTCATTCCTTGCTTCTGACATTGCAGCACCTTTCCCCTGCAACTGTGAAGAACAGCTCTGAAAAAACCTCACCACAAATTGCTTACCATGCTCCTGAATCCTGGACTTCAGAATAGCTTTGTGTTTATGTGGTGCTGCTGAGGGCAGGAATTGACTGTCTCTGAACTGTTGCCACAACCTCTGCTCCTGGGGATTTCATTGCAGATGAAAGCCAAAAGTGTCTTTGGAACTGCCTGATTGGTAGCTAACCCTGTAGGACTTTCAAGGATGACACAGTATGGGTTTCTCTGTAGCTTCATAGCTGGTAAGTAGCACTTTGCCATGCACTGGAAGATTCTGCCCAACAGTACTATGTAAATAACACAGGACTTAGTCAAATAGGTTCAACACATGTGCTCAAGGAGTACATTAGCAAAAAGACTTCCCAAATGTTAGTACCAATGCTTGCCAAATTCCAGACAATTATGGGCTACGGACCTGATCAATTTTCCAGTGCTTTTAATTGTTTATGCAGGGGATTTGGTGAAGTTTGGGAGGGAGTGAATGAGGAATGGAGGAGAATTGCACTTGTGTTAATCTTCTCAAAACTCACTAACTTGTGTTAATATTTACATCAGGAAAACTGTGTTACTTCATACATTGGAGTCCTGCAAACCCCTAATGTTACCCGATTAGAGATTAAAAAACAGAGAATAGAATAAGCATGATCATTCTTCCACATAAAGTTCTACACTGGGCATTGCGTTTTTTTACTACTTGTAAAATATTCACTCTTTTTGTATAATATTCACAATATTAAGTAGATACAATTCTCTAGCACCGAAGCAAGCCATTTATTCAGTCCCTACTGATCTGTATGAGCAATTATGCTCTACACAAGCCTCCTGTCATCACGGTTCAATACCCCTTATCAGCATATTCATTTCCTCCTGCCTCCTAATGTACTTACATTCCCCCTCATTCCCCCTTAAGTACATCTGTTCTTTTGATCTTAATTAATTCGCATTGTTATGAGATCCACATTTACATCACTCTCTTTAATAATGAAGTTTCTGCTGAATTCCCATATTAGCTGATTTTTCTGCCCTTCCCATTTTGGACTCCCCACATAAATCCAATTGAAGATTTTGGTAACTCTCACCATTTACAAAAACATGCCGCAGCCTGTTCAGTGTTTCCAGATAGTCAACCTGGTAATTAGTGTCCAATTTTCACCAGTATTTCTATATATTTTTTGAAAATGGAGACTGGAACTATGTGAGATAAACTAAGTGGACAGCTTTTTTCTATTTAGGGGTGATGTGATAAATAACCTCTTACAGTAGTATAGGTTTCACTGACCTCATGGGGTTAAATGTTATCTGTGCCACATGGGTGCTAATCCAATAATACAATCATCTTACTATTTGCCCAGTTTTTGTTCTACTGATATCAAATATTAATTTAATTTCTGCATCACTGCATTGTTTTTTATTCTCTTCTCTTTGCCTTTAGTCCCAGAAAAGACAACCAACAGAATGAAATGACACTGAAATTACCTAAAAGCTCTCAAGGTTTCCACTCCCCTATCATCCCAAATGTTGCCATTACATCTGGTTCACTTTAATGTTATATTTCTAGCCTCTGTCTCATAGCCACTATGCAAGGGCAAAGGTGCACATAGAGATCCTTTTGGAATTCCACAGTCAGATTGGCATAATGTTAGTAACTCAGATTATTATTTTGACATAGATCCGACAGTGTTTGAGTGAATTTAAGAGAATGAATCTTATTGGCTGTTGATCTGCTTTCTGACTGACTTTTAATCCGAATTCTATCAGCTTGAAATACAGATCCACAACAAAATGATTAAGAAAGACAGATTTTGTAAGGAAAAAGTGAAAGATAATATACATATATCCATGTCTAGGAATCTGAAATAAGTATCAATGTAAAAACTACTTGAGCCAGAAGTGCTTCAGAAGGTGGTAGTGGACTGCATTCTTGAACCATTTTTCATTTTTTCATGGAGTGTGAACATCACTGGTTAGATGACCATTGGTTACCCATTCCTAATCACGATAATAATGGTGAATGACCTTAACGGACCTCCTCAGTCCTTCTGGTTGTCAACAGGGGAGGGCTCTTGCAGTACAGTAGTGTCAATATCTCTAAGCCAGAAGGTCCAGAATCAAATCCCATCTTCTCCAGATGTGTGTCATAACATCTCTGAATATGTTGATATATCTTTACATTAGCAAGGGTAAACAGTGATAGTGCTGGTGGTGATGGTGATGTGATAGTAGTGGGAGGGTGCATGTATAAGAGAGAGAGAGAGGGTCCAAGGGAATGAGCCCTCAGCTTCTTGGTCGGGGGAGTCTGGGAGTTCCCTTACAGCACACAGGCAAGGACAAAGACTGATCCTAAAAAGATCAGGGTTGAACATTCCATCATTTCAAAATCAGTACCAACACTCCTCCATTTGACAGACCAGCTTCAAGATTGGTGAAGTGTTCTCATCTGTCATTGGTCATATATTGTCTTTCTTTGTCAAATTGAATAGTACCTTTAATTCCAAACTACTGTTTTTAACAAATTTAAAAAAATGATTTGAAAATTGTTTACAAATGAATAACAACCTACATTAGGTAACTGTGATCACAAACCCCTAAATTCTAACAGCAGCCATTAGGGGGTTCTTGACCCAGATTAACTAAAGAACAGTGGCATAATTCCATATAAGGATGAGGTGTAATTTGGAGAAGTCCTTTTAGGTGATGTAACCCAAACCTAGTATCATTAAACTATTGGTATGAAAGAGCTGCTTAATAGCATCCTTGAAAACTTCTTTTGGTACCGTGCTGATGATTGGGCATTGACCGATTGGCAGTAATTGACTGGATTGGATTTGTTCTGCTTTTTAATGTGCAAGACAGCTGGACAATGTTCTACATTGTGATGAACCTATCAGTACATGAACTATATTGGAAAGGTTTGGCTAGAGGTGCAGTAGTTTTAGAGCCATCGATATTTTTTCTGGAATGTTATCAGGGACCATAATTTTGCTGAGGACTGAGGTAGTGATATGTAGTCATTTGATAGTAAAGAAGCTTTTCATCCTACACTTATGAGGACAATTTGCAAGAAATTTAACTGGAAGTTGCCAAAGTTGCAGAGGAACACAGGCAGCTCTCCCATTATGGAGAGACAACTAGTGAGTTTAACCCTGAGGGTCACAGGCAAAGGACAAGGATGAGAAGGCAGGGCTTTCAGAGTCATCTCAGTTCTTAGGGGAACCGAACCAATGCTTTGATATCATTTTGCATCTATAGCAATGTAACAGGAAATAGAAATCTTACTGCTTAGGCGCAGTGCTCATTTAGCCTTCAGAATCAAACTTACCAGTTTAAAATTTAAACAACTTTTGATGCTTAACTATCAATCATTATTAATTGGTAATTTTTCCATAGCAATGCCTCTACTAATGAAAGTGAACTTGCCAACCAATCAGCAATCTCCTCTGATACAACAAAAATAATGTTTTCCTTTTAAATTGGCATTTCTTGTGAATAATCCTGATCAATAGCAAGACAAAAATGTGCATAGGAATACACAGAAAGATGTGTCATCAGCAGTCATGTACTAGATTCAAGACGGGCAGAGCAATGGTCTCTTGAAGAAAGAGATATACTCCCTTGGAATAAAGTGTGCATAATAAAAGGAGTTTGTGGAAAATTGTCAGAGTCTGACAGTTGTCAACAGAAAAAGTCCATGGTTGCTAAGAGAGGCATTCAGATAGCATTCAGAGACAGATTTCAGAACATCAACCAACATTTTTTGGTTTCAGTTCCTTCAGCCATTTCATCATATCATATGACATGAATCTAATTGATTGAAGACTTATTTCTCTTATTCATTCAAGGGAGAGTGTTGCTGGTTAGATCAGCACATCTTTAATTTCCAAGAGGGCGGTTAAGAGTCAACCACATTACTTTGGGTCTAGAATTACATGTAGATCAAAGCCAGTAAGGGCAGCAGACTTCCTTCTTTGAAGCATATTAGTGAACCAGGTAATTATCTCTTTTTGAGGTAATTGACAGCAGTTGCCATGATTGTTATTGCAGATTTTTATTGAACCCAAATTTCATGAATTTAAACAGCGCGATTCAAACCCATGTCCCCCGAACATTAGCCTGGATCGCTAGATTACTAGCCCAGCGATGTTACCACTCAACATCATCTCCCCGTAACATCTGTAATACTTAGAACCTCAGCAGAAGATCAAACTGCTTCCATCCATGTGATGAATCACTTATTCAAAAGTGCCTTATGAAATTCTTAATAATGTTCCATCATTTTATATGTTAATAGGGAAGATGCTAAAAAAGGAGCATTATAGATGAACTGCTTATGATTTATCTAATCTTCCTCATACAAGTATTTAAATGTCTGGTTCACTGTTAATTTTAATGCTCTCAAAAAAGGTTTTGAAGTAAAGCAGTAGGATGAAGTGCTGGTCTCCAGACAACCTGATAACATAACTTTCTGACTGACAAAGTTCTAACCTGAGGTAATCAAAGCATCTGAATATCAAAAGGAATATGTTTGAGGGGATAGCACCACATTTTGTCCTGCCATTCTAACCAAAGACACAAAAATGACAACAGGAAAGATTAAAAATTTAGAACCAAAAAGAAATGAGTAGATAGCGAAGAGTATAAAATGGAACTTAATGAGTCAATCACTTTTCAAGTGATTTAGGACACAAGCAAAGCTCTGAAAATATAACTCAAAACACTTTAAAAAGATAGTGCCTTCAAACACTCAAATATTTGCTACAAAGGTAACAATACCCCAGATGGAAGTACTCCATCTCTGCCCAAAGACATTCTACCAACAAGCACAAAGATCAAAAAAGATAAAGAATGCACAGCTCAAGGCAATTCCCAACCTACAGATAATGAATGGCTAATGATAGCAGACATTGGTACCAACTGCCAAAGATGACCTTGGTTATTGTAAGAATTTTTCCATTTGCTGCAGTGGAGGTCTGCGTGATTTCAATTCTGGTTCAGTACACGAAAACTAAAATTTGGTAATTCTGTGCATGCAGCGTATAAAAATTTTGAATCATGAACAGACTATAAGCAATCAAAAGATATAACTCCTTTATGTGAGAATGCCATTTCTTCACAGTTTATACTTCCTCAACTGTTACCGAAACTTGACTTGAAAAATTAGCTTCAATTTTAGCAACAGCTGAGAAACGTTATCTGGAACAGAGCACTTGGGACTTTAGTTCCTCCTGGTATGATACTGGTTAATGGGTTCAGCAAGATTCCCTGTACACAAGTTTGATTCAGCCATTAACCTGTTTAAGATAACCTGGTTATTATTTTAAGCATGTTTTAAAAAAAACAGGTAAATTGCTTCATTTAAATAATGCACAAAGGAATTTTCCATCAAAACATTAATCAGTTCTTTGCCAAAGGAAATCAAACAGCATTTTTTTTAATCTTTAGTAGTCACAAACCAGAGGAAATACTGACATCAGCATATTTATTTATGAAGGACTGAAATGTGATCAAACCTTTCCCACAAGTAATATCAGTAAACCATTGAAATGATGCATCAAATTAAAGTCATGTAGAACTTCTAACACCGTAAATAATCTGGCAGTTGTGCTGTCCTTATTAAGCAAAGTACTTGAGATCATTCTAACAGATGAAACTAGAACAATGAACAAACACCAGTAAGTTGTTGCTACTATCTAATTATATACTTGTACTGGCTGAACTAGTTGTTTATTTTGTTCGTTTATGAAAGCCTTTAACTAAAGGAAGTGGAGTCATCCCAATACTAAAAGTAAGGTAATTATAACCATTCATTTGACTTAATATGCACATTTTGAGTATTTTCTAAGCAGAATTCAGTAGACAGCAGTTGAGAGCAGGAATGCAGATCTGCCTACCTTGTCATATCTCAGGCTAGTCATAGAGTCATACAGCACAAAAAAGGACCCTGTCATTCAACTTGTCTATCCCATGTGATGTAGTCCCACTTGCCAGCATTTGGCCTATATCCCTATAAACTCTTCCTATTCATATACCCTGAAAATGTGTTGCTGGAAAAGCGCAGCAGGTCAGACAGCATCCAAGGAACAGGAGAATCGACATTTCGGGCATAAGCCCTTCTTCAGGAAGGGCATAAGCCCTGAAGAAGGGCTTATGCCCAAAACATCGATTCTCCTGTTCCTTGGATGCTGCCTGACCTGCTGCGCTTTTCCAGCAACACATTTTCAGCTCTGATCTCCAGCATCTGCAGCCCTCACTTTCTCTCTATTCATATACCCACCCAGATGCCTTTTAAATATTGTAATTGTACCCCCATCACTTCTTCTGGCAGCTTGTTCTATACATGCACCACTCTCTGCTTGAAAATGTTACCCCTCACATCCTTTTAAAATCTTTCCCCTCTCATCTTAGAGCTATGCCCTCGAGTTTTGTACTGCCCCACTCCAGGAAAAAGACTGAAGTTAAGCTCCTGCTTGCCCACCAACTGAAATAATTTAATATGAATGAGCAAATCTGAGAACATTTTTGGAAAATATGGGTCAACTGCACACTTCTATCTCTAGACCAGGAGGCCGAGATTCAAATCCCACCTGCTCCAGAAGTGAGCAATGACATCTCTGAACAGGTCTATTAAAAATATATTCAACTGCCTTTTCCAATAGAGTACTGCCATCAACTTCCATTAGAAAAGGTTGTGGTATGTAATATAAGGAGGGTGACTAGACCACCACCTTCTTATCTATTCCTGAGTTCACAAGAAGTGTTTGGGTGTCAACATTGGAAGTCCATCCACCATGTATGAAAGAAAAAGTATCAATCAAAATAGTTAAAAGCTCATTTCATTCAATTTTACTTTGCCCACACTATAATATGGTGTGGACAGATGTAGACAGCAATTCTCTTTTAAGATGTTAGAATGATGGGTAATAAGGGGTACAATCTTTTTATGATGTGCCTTACGCATCTGGGCATGTCCTCAGAGGATAATACCCTTCCTTAATTCCTACCACATAGTCTTATAAACCCTTCACCAGCTCCCCACCAAATGACTCCCGGCCCACTATGGGCTTACCTACAGTTCCATCAGCACCAAACTGCTGGTGCCACCAGTCATTCAGATTGACCAGCAGGTTTTGAGAGGAGGGAGCCTGCCACTGAATGCTAGAAGGTAACCACCTACAGCACAGTATGGACATGGAGTACTTTATTTAGAAGCTGTTGACTTGCTGTTGAATATCCTTCCAGGAAGGCAAAATCTCCATCCATTGTATCTGTCATAGAGATGTAAATACTGGCTATCGTCATTCAATCCTGTTGCCCATTTTAATATTTTGGATTTTCATGCACTGAAAATATTCTAACAAAAAAGGACAAAACACTGACTTAAAATAGCCACAACAATCATCTGATACCAACCAGTTTGATCAAGTTCATAGAATAAGAAGAAATGTAAAATGTGTATTTAGAACCAGGATTAACACATTTCCTACTAAGTCCTAATGACATCACGAGTCCAACATGGATCATATAAAATCGTTTAAATTGAATTATTGAAAACAATTGACCAAAAGCAAAGGGATAGTACTCTGGGTCTGTAAAGGTCTTACATATTTGAGCTTCAACAAGCAATGTTCCTGGAATGAAACAATGAAATATATAATCTAAACATACTATTGAAATATACTAATGGTAAACAAAATGGAAAAAATAAATTTGCAATTAAATCACATAAGTAGGAGTAAATGAATCTTCAAAAGTCACTGTAAGACACAAAGTTGTTAACTTTTTGGGAGCTAGGATTTGATTTCAATTTTCCGAATTCATTTAACAGTTGGAAATGCCAATACCTTAATCAATCAACTTCTCCCAGATGACAAATGATTTGGCATGTGGCAAATGGCCACAATGAGAAAATTAAGCTGTTAATGTGTTTTTTTGCAGACTTTCATTATCACCATCTAATGGCTGTCAGGACTGTTAAGTCTTGCAAACAGCAGGTAGATGATAACTACTTTCCTCCATGCATGAAATATTTTACAAGAAAACCGATGACACCTGATCCTACATTAACTGAAGATTAATTGCCCTTTCCTTCTCCAAAATGATCATTAATTACGGTTAATGATTCTATGACATGGAATGAGCTACGGCAAAAGTATGTCTGAAGTTTGAATATCTGCACTGCTTTCCTCTGTAATGTAAATAACCCCTTTCATAATTTGCAACTTAATTTTGGAGCCTTAGGAAAATCTCCTGGGGGCTCTGTTTTACTACCTATGCAGCAAACCCCCAACAATGTATAAGATGTAGCCTCCAAAATCAGGTCACTTTGGAGATGTCCAAAAATTATTGCCTGGATTTATATGCAATGGTGGTTGTGTAAGGATGAATGCTACTGAACAGGAAGGAGGTGAGCACCGAAGCTTCAAATGTGCATATCATACACAACTTCTTTGATATTTCTCCTCTTAAAACTGTAACAGATTTACTCATAAGAAAATCTATAAAGCAGCAAACTAACAGAACATGCAGTGTAATACAGTGATTGTGAGAACCTCTGAGGTAACCTTCCATGGTTTACCATTTCATTCACACCATTCAGTATATTTCCATTAATCACATAGTGGTTTGTTTTTCTTCCAAAATGCTATGTCCTACACATATCAATACTATTTTGGACCCAAAGGAAAATTTGATTGGGTATAAAATGGTCAGTCCATTCACAAATAAGCTTTTCCTCTTGCATTCAAATTATTAATCCCAGGAGGTCAAAACCAAGACAAATCCAGTGGAAATACAACTCAAACTGTGAGGATAATTAGACCGGGGGAAGAGACATTTAAATGTCATACATTCTGTCCTTTATCTTATATATCACTACTACAAATTCCAATGCCTACATATATAATCAAAATACTTGTCATGCTGTATTACACCCTTCTAATTCCGATATCACTGAGAATTTCCACCGTGCAATAGGTAAAACTTAGAAAGATAAATTCCATGATAAAAGTAGATTCAGAAACTTAATAATACTAAGCTCAGCAGGAAATGGATGCAAATGCAAGAGTTTCAATATTGTATAAAGTTTAAACTCAAAATAACATGAAATATTTCATATAACTATACATTTAGAATCACTCATAACATTTCAATTACTCTTTTTTAAAAAAAACTGCACTGAAGAAACCATATATATGTATATATTCAGATATATTTGCATCTGTGAGAATTTAAGACCAAACTCATTGAAATCCTTTGAAAGCTGTTTAACTGCTGAAAACAGTTCCCTCTTCAGGCAGCTTAAATTACTACAGTTTCTTTTTGAACTTTCAATTTTGCAAAGTACATGTCCCTCATCAGAAATAGAACTGTAATTATGTCTTCTCAATCTAAGCTTATGGTTTCACAGGAAGTGTATGGCCAAGGTGAGTATGAATCTGACAGGACACAAACAGACAAGACATAAATGCAGGTAATCAATATTTTGGCGTTGAATCCCCACAGCAAAAAAAAGTGACAAAGGATTTGAGAATTCATGTTGGACGCACACAACTTATTTTCAATAATGTTGAAAAATTAACCAACTTTATAATTTGTAATTATTTTGAAAGTTGAGCACGAGTATAACTTGAACAGGAAGTGTAATTATGAGAGCAATGCTTTTTCACATTAAAAGAAAACTCAATTTAAAATATTCCTTGAAACGGGTCAAGAGTGACAAAATGACTGAGGGATAGACATCATAAGACATATAGAAACTGTTATGAAAGTATTCAAAATATGTAACTTATGATTGTTTGAAAAACTGAAAAGATATCTATTTTATATCAAAATAAAAAAACTAACATGTCACTGAATTGAAAACCGACCTCATTAGCTTTCAGCTAATAAAATTGTGAGGGTGTATGTCTTTCTGTAATGCACTATGTTGGATGACATAGCTTTTGCCCTACAATCTGAGACCCTGCTACAGCAAGAAGAGATTATTTTTTATCTGCAGGCTAAACAAAGAGGCCATGGAGTACAGTTTCATAGTTCCTTGAAAGTGGAGTCGCAGTTAGAGAGAATAGTGAAAAAGGCTTTTGGTACGTTTTCCTTTATTGGACAGAGAATTGAGTATAGGAGTTGGGAAGTCATTTTGCAGATGTACAGAGACATTGGTTAGGCCACTTTTGGAATATTGTGTACAATTCTGGTCTCCCTCCTATCGGAAGGATGTTGTTAAACTTGAAAGGGTTCAGAAAAGATTTACCAGGATGTTGCTAGGTTTGGAGGATTTGAGATATAGAGAGAGGCTGAATAGGCTGGGGGTGTTTTCCCTGGAGTGTCGGAGGCTGAGGGGTGACCTTATAGAGGTTTATAATATCATGAAGAGCATGGATATGGTAAGTAGACAAGATCTTTCCCTGGGGTGGGGGAAGTCCACAACTAGAGGTCATAGGTTTTGTGTGAGAGGGGAAAAATTTAAAAAGGACCTAAGGGACAACGTTTTCATGCAGAGGGTGGTGCGTGTATGGAATGAGCTGCCAGAGGAAGTAGTGGAGGTTGGTACAATTACAACATTTAAAAGGCATTAAAAGGGTATATGAATAGAAAGGGTTTAAAGGGAGATACGCCATGTGCTGGCAAATGGGACAAGAGTAGTTAGGATATCCGGTTGGCATGCATGAATTGGACCAAAGGGTCTGTTTCCATGCTATACATCTCATTGACCCAGTGACTCTATAAGCTTATGAATCATCTGACTGAGTTGCAGTCAGCTGCAAATTGACTGGATAATGTGAGCCACTACTACCACAACATTACACATTTCCAGGATTTCAGCTGATGTAATTGTTCTTTTCGCTTAGTTACAATTGTCATCTGAAATGGATGAGCATGACATTCCATTGTATCAAAGCAAATACAAAGTCCAGAGAAAGGAATTAAAGTGGAGAGAGCACGAGTATTGACATATGCACTATAGTTTACAATTGCAAACCCAGTCCTGTTTACCCAGCAAAGTTATCTTTACGAACATCAGGAGGCTTAGTGTAAAAACTGGGAGAACTATCTTGCAGAGTAGTCAAGCAACAGACTGGCACAGTCATACTCATGGAATCATATGTCATAAATGGCACCATGGGGAAGGATTTGTTCAGGGTGTCATCAACAATGACTATGGACCTCATGAAGTCACAAACAGTATTAGGTCAATCATGGGCAATGAAACCTCCTGCTGATTACTATTTACCACTGTAGATTTTAACCTTATCTGTGCTGGATTAGCCAAAATGAAGTTAAATGAAATGAAATTAAAATGAAATGAGAAGTAGAAAGCATATGGTACTTGGCGATGACCCGATGATTAGGAGGAGGTAATGGGTTTTTAAAGTGTTGGTATTTTGGCTGAAGGAAGGGGTTTGTTCCATCAAGCAGTGAACTCAAGTAGAAAGGAGCTGAACTGTCAATGCTAGAGTTTTCTGGAAAAGCTGAAATTTTCTTTGTGAATCAAATGTGATAATGTGGACTATTTATCAATTGAATTTGTGATTATCATGGTGTTGTGTTGTGTAAATATCATACAGTTGATTAGATGATAGATAACTGGTGAACAGCAAGCACAAGCTGAAGTTTTATGTCAGAGTTCATTGAGAGCAAGTTATATTGGATGTGGCTGTCGCAAGGGAGTAGATAGCTGGCAGAAGTTTTGAACAATGTAGGAGATCCCTGGCAACAGGGTCAAGGCGAGTTGAGTAATAGGCCACTGGCCTCTTGCGATCTCAGTGGGCCTGGGTTAAAACAGTGGTTGCGCAGTCCTCTAGGAGAGTGGCATTCAGCTGGAAGGCTCTGTCATTCAGTGGTCCCCTGAAGGCAGGGACACTGGCCAGGGCTGCTTTTCATTCGTTGAAAGCATCTTCTTCTGCTAGGGTGAAAGTCCCTGAGGCCTTATTGGTGGCTAAAGGGGTTAGCTGCTTAGTAAGTAACGTAACATTGAGGAGCCACTGCTGACAGGAGTTAACCAAGCCTAGAAAGGCACATATCTGCTTAGCGCTCATGGGTGGAGGGGTTGGCAGGATAGGCGTGATGCGGTCCGGAGTCAACTGCTGTTCTGAAGCGCTGAGCAATGTTCCCAGGAATGTAACTTGTTTCTGGGTGTGCTGAACATTGTTGGATGATATAACGTTTCCCCAAGAGTAGCAGATTCTGAGGGGCTAGCTCGGAGTAAGTCATCCACATACTGGACGATGGGGAGCCGTCTGAGAGCCGAAGCTCAGGACTGCTGGTGCAATACCTGGGAGAATAGAGTGGGCGAGTGGACAAATCCCTGGGGGAGCCGTGTCCAAGTGTACTGCTGACCCTTACAGGTGAAAGCAAATGAATACCGAGACTCTGCTGCCAGGAGGAGAGCAGAGAAAGCATGCTGCAGGTGGTGGAAACATAGGCACTTGCAGGGATTTTGCTGAGAATGGTTGCAGGGTTCGGCACGACTGGATGTAGTGGCTGCACTATTCTGTTGATCTGTTGGAGATCTTATACTAACCTCCAGTCTAGGGTCCTGGCTTTGGGACCAGTAGAATAGGGGTGTTACAGGGCGATTGGCAGGGAACTAGAATTCCTTGTTGGAGAAACGGATCTATCAAAGCTGATATCCCTTCTATGGCCTCTGGTCTTAGGGGGTATTGAGGCATTGAAAGCAGTTCTGCTGCTGGTGTAATTTTGATTTTGATAGGATCAACAGAGATGCATCTGACTTCATGCTTAGAGGCTGACCAGAGGTCAGGAAAGGGTTTTTCTGAGGAGTCGTCTTGGGGTTGGTAGTGGCGAAGTAAACTCGCGACAATGTAAGGAGTAGAGAAGTAGGTTAAGTTCCCATTGGGCAGCATTTGGGTCTGGTCAGTGAAACCAGGGTCCGACTGTTGCTGTAATTGGTGTGCTAAAAGTCCCAGGGCCTTTGCTTTTAGCCCTCATTTACAGATAAGGTCATGTGGGGAGAAACCAACCCTGGCTGGTTCCAGAATCGGAGAGGAACGTCCACTAAAAGAGTGGATCCTTGTTTACCTTCAATGGGTCCCGTTACGGTAATAGTGACAGTGGACTCTAGGAAGGGGGCAAAGATGACTTCCAGCTCAATGGAGGCTCCAGTGGAATCATAACAAAGGGATCAGGGACTTGTAGAGGTAGCGTCAAATCCTTCAGCTGTAATTTGACAGCCCACCACAAGGGGGTGTAATAGATCCAGAACTGTCTCTTGGTAGAATTATGTCTAATTCTAATGCCCTCAACAAAGCAGAGAATCTCGACTCGAAGGACACACAACAAATCCCTCCCTGCTGGGTTAATGCCTAAATTAAGGGTTTGAGTTAATTGGACAGTACAGGTATAGGGGCCAAACTGAACCGTGGTTCTGTTAGGGGATACTGCCTCCTGTCCATTTAGATTACTAAAGTGTATAGAGCTGTGAGAGAGTCCAAACCCATGTTGGGGCACACAGGAAGTCTCAAGTATTGAGGCGGTGGCACCGGTATCAATCATGAAGGGGATTTCTTTACCATCAACAGTCAAGTGCACCGGTTCATCCTCGGGTTCTTTAGTCATGACAGGGTAAAGCAGAAGGGGGAGTTAGTCAGGCTGGGAAGGGGTCTCCAGCATAGCGAACTTGCCCCCTTCCTGGGGTTCCATATCATGGCTGCAACAGTAGGCAGTCGTGCTGCCAATGACTATCCGCACCACAGTGAAAACAGGTCTGCATTGGCCATGTCATTATCAGTGGGGGTGGACCACCACGGGGTCAGGGACAACCATAATAGTCGTGGAAAGGGGTGGGGGGTGTAAGGGGAATGACAAAAAGGTGCACTGGGGTCATTCAGTAAGTGGCATATGTATGGTCAGATTTGTTGACCACCCCTGGGGACAATGGTGGGGTTCCATTGGGTGATTCCTGAGGTCATCAGGGCCTGCAACAGGGACATTAGAATTTTTGTAAGGGGGCAAGCGGGAAAGGGGCGCTACATCATTTCATGCTTGATTGTTGCCAATTTAGAATCTTTAGGACTATGCCAGTCATAAGTGAGCACTCTTCTCATTTGTTGATGGGTGTTATCTAGCCAATCCATATTGTTGGTTCTAATAGCAGCAGCTACCCCTCTCCGGGAAACATTGTGATAGTAGAGCGTTAAACTGAGGCGAGGGATTTCCAGCATTATAAGCGGTGTCCCCTGCATAGGTGGAGTACGTGGAGCCAAACCGATCCCAAAAGTCTGAACTGGCCTCCTCCTGCTTTGGGCAGCACTCCAATACCCAAGTGTTGTCTACAGGCTGTTGCAGAGTTCTCTGGAGAGCCCTCCTGGTCACCAGGATTTGGTCCCCAAGCTGGGGAATGGCTCTGTAAAAGCCCTCCCAATCGTTGTAACTCCCTAATTGGGTTTTCCACTTGGAAACCTCGCTTAGGGTCAAAGCCATGCAGCACAGACTGAAGAGTTCCTGAGTTGTGGCTTGATATATTTAAATTGTGCCCGTAACATAATCAATGAAATCCTCTAGACCCGTCTTTTGGGTGGAAGCATGGGACATGGTCAAGCACATCTCTTGGGGTTTCCAGGGGGTGTAAACCTGTATGGTGGCCACTCTCCCTCACCAGGGTTTGGGTTAGGGACTGTCCGGGTAAGGAACTGTCTACGTTTGCGTTTATGGGCTGCATTGCCTGGTGTTTCGGTTAGGCGGGCCTGGATTAGCAATTCCATTTGCAACCTCTTTGGGCCAGTCGTTGCTCTCAGGGTCATAATAGTGGGGCCCGTCCTACTCGCTATCGCTGTCTGTGCTGGGGTTATAGGACGATGTGTCCTGTTCTCTGTGTATCTGAAAAGGGCCTGTCTCTTTGTCTTTTTTAGTATTAGATTGTGTCTTAAAAGCAACTGGGTCAGCGAAGCATTCAGGAGCCTGGGTCTGGTCAGGACGTGGGGGCTTGGGACTTCCCTGTGGCCGAGAGATAGAGCACAGGGAAACAGGTGGCAGTGAGGATACGGTGGGGTCGTGGTGTCATGCCGGTGGATTTTGGTTTGGGTAGGGTACAACAGCCAAATTTGGGGGGGGGGGGGCGGTTTGAGTGGGCTGGCTGGGCACTAGTCAGGATTTGCCAATCCTCCTCATGCTCATCAGTGTCATCAATTTGGAAGAACACCGGCAGACCAGACATGTCTGGAGGTACCTTCGTTTTGGTCTCGGCCGGCATTTTAACCATGGTCCGTTAGTCTGTCCAGTGCCTTTTAGCTTTTCCTGGTTTCTCTCATTTAGATAATAGTCCTTGCACTGAGTCTTCAAAACTGCCCAAGGCTTAGAGTTACCCTCATTATCACATAATCTAATCCCTCTCTGGTGGGCACTGTTCTCTCAGCTACTCTGCTTAGATTTGTTGGTTATTAAGGTTTTCTACTGAGTGCCTGCATTGCACTTCCAGATTGCCTCTTCATCCTTTAAACATGTCTCGATGTCCCACGTCCCTCCTAGTGGTCAGATTTCATTGCCCAATTTCTTATTTAAACATCCTAAGAGACGCCTGAGCCTTTCCTCATTCTGGGGGTCATCTCGGCATAATCGGTACAAAGGGGTTCCAGTCCCTGACTTAATAACGCTTGCCCCATGTTTATATATATTTTTCTTTCTAGCTGTCCTTTATGGAACCTTACGGGCAGTCTCCGCACCCACTTCAGGTTCCTGACCTTGGTGTGGGGTACCTCCCCTCTTAACAACCGGTCTAAGGCAGGGTGCTGAGATAGACACAATGGTTCCGTTTTCCAAGTGTACTGTATCCCAGGGCTCCAAACTCATGGTTTCCTAGGGGGCTCTAACTCTGATCTAACTCTGGGACTCAAACCCATATTCAATCTTGGGACTCTAACTCAGATATAACCGAGGAACTCTAACCCCGATTTAACTTGGGGGGACTCTAACCCTGATTCAGCCCTAGGATTCTAACCCAGATTCATCTCATTTCAAAACCTTTTTAAAACACAGCTTCGCGCAAAGTGACTCATTGGTGTGCAAGTGTGCAAAGATTCCATCACCACTGACTCCCAGGAGACAAGGGGTCAAATGAGTAGTAGGGTTAGAGACAGAGATCAAGGTGAATCTTACCTTGTGGGCCCATCCATCTCATGCAACGAACAATCAGACGATCGATTATTCAGTCCACCTGGAAGCTCTGCGGATGTTGGAATCCCACCGCTGCCAGGTGCTTTTCCCGACACTTTGCGCACAAGATGCAATTCGCACACACCAACTTCTGCAAACTGTTAAAGCTTAATAAAGCTTGTAAAAGCTGAGTAACCCCGCTAATACTCTTCAAGGGCAGAAAAGACCCCAAACAAAGAAAATACATCCCCCTTTATAAGTCATTTGGCAATGCTACAGATGCTCTGGCCACTCCCCCATAGTCACATGTCAGTCAAGACAATTCTCAGTCACTCATAGTCACATGTTACCCCAGGTACAATGGTAGGATGAGATCTGCCTCAGAGATAATGCAAATGCTAATGCCCTAATCATGGGGAATCGTTATGCAGATGAGTTCCTAACTCAGTGATTCCCCAAGACAATCCAGGTATAATAGATCTCTGGCCAGAAAGCATTTCTGGATGGAAGAGATTGAATTATAGTTTAACTTGACAATAGTAGGGGAATAATAACAAATGACTGTCTAAATGAAGTGTAAAATTACAATGGATAGTCTTCCACATTCTGCATGCTTTTCGTGAGACAGAATGTCACCCCTCCCACACTTCCAGAAGATTCAGTTTTGCAGTCTAACTCTTTAATATTACATTAATATCCAGAAAGATGTTCCCATTTAATCTTTTAACATTACACACTGAGGTTAGCAAGGGTGCAGAATATACTTTAATTGGAAGAATTATCTATCATCATACGTGGCTTGGCAGCAGCACTACTGGCCAAGCTGGTCAAGCCAGTCAATCAGCAAAAGGTCTTTTGCACTCTGCCAGTACTCTGGCAAGTGATGAGGGAATTAACAACAGGGAAAAAAATCTTTGACCTCAATCCCATCAATTAACCTGCCACTGATGTGCCTGTCAATGATGATATTATAACAGGAGTGACCACTACACAGATGAAGTTCTGTCTTCACATTGATGATACCCTCCATCGTCAGATGTGACAATATCTCTCTACCATATAGAGAAGACTTTAAACAGATGTAACTCAAGACTGGGCATCCAGGAGGCACTGTGAGCTGAATTGAAATCCAACACAATCTGAAACTCAGGGCTCATCATATTCCACACTCTACCATCACCATCAAACCAGGGGATTAACTCAGGTACAATGTAAGAGTGGAAGAGGGCATGTCAGGAGTGACACCAAATGCACTTAAAAATTTCAACCTAGTAAAGCTATAATACAGGACTACTTGCATGCCAATGTATCCAAATGTCCCCATATTTAATTTTGAAAAAGCAGTGCAAAACACAAAGCTAAAGCATTTGCAGCCATTTTCAGACAGAAATGCCAATTGGCATAATTCATTTCAGCCTCCTCTGGAGGTTCAAAGTATCAGTCTTCAGCCAATTTAATTTAATGACATTGAAAACAGCTTGAATCACTGGATACCACAAAGGTCCCAACAACAGTAATTTATTGAAGACTCTAAAACTTCAAAAGGTTTCAAAACTTTCAAAAGGAGGCTTTCAAAAGTCTGATAATGAGAGTTCAGAGTCATTATGTTCCTGTTGGAGTGAAAGGTAAGTGTGGCCTGATGAGCCGCTCAAAATGGGCAGACTTACAAAAACTGGATAATAAATAAAGCATGCTGGGAAATTAAGCTAAGCATTGGCCAGATGTACATATGCTAAAAACACTGAAATAAACAAACTACAGACCCAGACAGGTTGCAGCTGCAGACAGCACAATGTACAATTCATCCAGTCCATTCTCAGGACAATAGGAAACATTCCGTTCTTTTTCAGAACAAAGGGGCACCTTACAACCCTTTTGGAAAAGGCTACCTGCCCCTAACATCTTCAGGAATGGAGACTCAAGGATCACTCCACCATCAGCACATCAATGTCTGATTGGGCCCAATGTATCAGGGTGATCAAGCCTGATTGATCCATTTTTAGGAATTAAAGACCCTCCAAAAAGGGTGTGAATGCTTCCAGATATAAGAATCGCTGCAACACCACCTTCGGGAGCAGTAACTCAAGACCAACAATGGTGAAGAGGAGATGACCCTGGGATCACCAGAAGAAGGAGATGAGACGATCATTACCATGTGGATCAAAAACCAAAATCTAGTTTGGTGGTATTTGCTTATTCAAAGTTAAGTTAAGGTGTAAGATGATTAATTAGATTTGTAGCATTAATTGTTCATTTATAGTGTATTTGTTATTATCGTATTAATTGTGTTGAAATATATAAAAATCATTTCTTATTACTGTTAAGAGTTGACTTGCAGTTATTTGCTGAATATAAGGTTCAAACATACTGTATGGCAGGTGCAACAAATTGGCGACCACTGAGGTACTTGATAAGAAATGACTTCGTTGCTCTGAAATCGAACCCCATGGAACGTAATATTCCCTCAAATTTTGCCTTAGCCTGAATTAAGAGGATGAAGTCCCGTGTGACAGCCAGCAATTCAAGTAAATCAAAGGGAATAAAGAGGTCTACATTGGACTGTTCTTTAAACGATCCAACTCTTATAAAAATATTCAACCTTTTGCATGTACGAGGCTGTAAAATAAACCCAAAAAAAGTTCAAATTCTATAGCCTAGGGCTACATACTTGGGAAAAGAGAGATAGACCAAAAACGGATAGATTCCATAGTGTGACTCCTACTTCTCTGAGATGTTATCTCACTCCTAGCTTTCCTAGATCTAGTGGGATATTGCAGATACAATATCATTGGGTTCACTACCAAAGCAGCCCCACTCTCAGAGTTGCAGAAAAAGAACACTGGCTGGAATTGGACATCCAAATATACAAAAGCAGTAACTGATTTAAAACAAGCCCTCGTGACAGCACCAGCCTTACTAGACCCCAGTCTTGATTTACTTTACACTCAGAAATTGCAACCACAGACCATACAATAGCTGCCGTTCTGCTATAGGAGTGGCGTGGTAGGCCAGACCCAGTGGCCTGCATCTTCAGTGTCCTACAGCCTGTGGAACAAGGGACAATCACTCATGTGTGAACGACACCTTCTCTCAGTCTTTTGGGCAGTCCAGTACTTCAACTGTATTATTGGTTTAAGTCCATCTTAACTGAGGAAATCCTAATCCAACTCCTGCAAATCAAAGAAAGCTCAGTGAGCCATTTCCCGAGCTGCATGATGGACTCTGCTGCTTCAAGATCGGGATATCATGGTCAGATGCCCACCTTCCTAGCCCATAACCTAAGTTATGGGGAAGACCCACACAACTGCCAAATAATAGCAGCAAAACACCCCACTGGCCCTTTCATCCCAAAGCAGCCCGAAGGATAGTTAGGGATGAGACAAAAGGAGAGAAACTACAGTCAAAATCTATGTAGATGGATCCTCCACAGTGGAGGATGACAGTCAGCTATGGCATATGTATAACAGGCGCACAGGGACAATCACTCATTGAATTTACTTTAAAATTACCTGGCATCTAAATGCCCAAGCTGCAGCTATAGTCTGTGTGCTCAGCCACATCTATCTGTTTCCTTCACCTGCAGACATATACTCTGATAGCATGTGCAAAAGCCTCACTGAATTTTTACCATTATGGGAAACTAGAGGTTTTATCTCTGCCAACAGGAAGCCCCTACCATCAGGCCCCTTATTAAAATATGTACTACAGGCACCAGTGGAAGGAAATATGGCAGAATTAAAGTTAGGAGCCATCACAAAGCATCCCCAAAAGGCAACTGTAAAGCAGATGAGTTAGCTAAAAGAAGTGCTCATGTAGGAGAGTTCTGTCAAGCCGCCCATAGGAGAGCAGTGTGGTCACTGTGAGCCAAATAAACATAGAGAACCTTAGGCAAGCACAACACCACGATGATTCCTGGAAACAGAGTTTGTAAGGAAACAAAGGCAGGTAGCATGTAACCGGCCTCTCTGCCGCACTGCACGCTGCCCCCGAAGATGCTGTGGAGGGGACGAGACTGTCACACAGCTCCTTCTGGAATGTGCCTACGCAAAGGAAGTCTGGAGAAGAATGCAGTGGTGTTTGCCGAGGTTTGTCTCGAGCAGCTCCGTGATGCAGGACACCGTGCTCTACGGTCTGTTCCCCGGGATGCACACCGAGGCGAATATTAACTGTGCCTGGAGGATCATCAACTCTGTCAAAGACGCTCTGTGGTCTGTCCAAACTTGTTGATCTTCAGCTGAAGGAGCTGACCCCGACTGAGTGTTGTGGACTGGCACATTCCAAGGTCCAGGGACTACGTGTTTGAGGGACACGCTGAAGCTTGGGGCAGCTGCCACCAAGGAGCGGTGGAGAAAGACCACCGTGTAATGTCTGCCTGCCAAAGAAGAACAGGGCGCCCACTCAGTAAGTGGGCTCTGCTGACGCCTCAGCTAAATATATGTATGATATATGTACAGTCCTGTACATACGAATGATTAATTCCGATCTCTGTATGTAAAGAAATGGAATGTATATGTATGTATGGCATGACCAATTGTCCAGATCATCAAAATGTTTTTTGAATAAAGTATATTTTTGAAATAAAAAAAATGTAAACCAAATAAAAGCCTGTGGTACTCAACACAGCTGCTCTCACCACCTTGAGTTATGTATAGCGGATGACACTGCCTTCGAGCAAGTGACAAGACCAAGGTGAGCCCAGATACTAAGGACACCGCCCCCGATACATCCTCTCACTCAGACTGCACCCCATCGCTCTCCCATTGTTATCACCAACTGCAGTTTCAATGCCCAAACAATCCTCAGACGATCTAATTGACTTAACAGAGGACACTTTAACAGATTGGGACAACTCACTAGTTGAAACTTTATTGCTGGAACAGCAGGTCAGGCAGCATCCAGGGAACAGGAGATTCGACGTTTCGGGCACAGGCCCTTCTTCAGGAATGAGCAGAGAGTGTTCAGCAGGAGAAGATAAAAGGTAGGGAGGAGGGACTTGGAGGAGGGGCGTTGGAAATGTGATAGGTGGAAAGAGGTCAAGGTGAGGGTGATAGGTCGGAGTAGGATGGAGGCGGAGAGGTCAAGAAGAAGACTGCAGGTCAGGAAGGCGGTGCCGGGCTGGAGGGATTCGGCTGAGACAAGGTGGGGGGAGGGGGGAATGAAGAAACTGGTGAAGTCCAAGTTCATCCCCTGTGGTTGGAGGGTTCCCAGTCGGAAGATAAGACGCTCCTCCTCCGACCGTCGCGTTGTTGTGGTTTGGCGGTGGATGAGTCCAATGACCTGCATATCCTCGGTGGAGTGGGAGGGGGAGTTGAAATGCTGTGCTACAGGGTGGTTGGGTTGGTTCGTCCGGGTGGCCCAGAGGTGCTCTCTGAATCGCTCCGCAAGTAGGCGGCCTGTCTCCCCAATATAGAGGAGGCCACACCGGCTGCAGCGGATGCAGTAGATGATGTGGGTGGAGGTGCAGGTGAATCTGTGGTGGATATGGAAGTTTCCTTTGGGGCCTTGGAGAGAAGTGAGGGGGGAGGTGTGGGCGCAAGTGTTGCACCTCCTGCGGTTGCAAGGGAAGGTGCCGGGAGTGGAGGTTGGGTCGGTGGGGGGTGTGGATCTGACAAGGGAGTCGCGGAGGGAGTGGTCTCTACGGAAAGCTGATAGGGGAGGGGAGGGAAATATATCCTTGGTGCTGGGGTCTGTTTGGAGGTGGCGGAAGTGACGGCGGATGATGCGCTGTACATGGAGATTGGTGGGGTGGTAGGTGAGGACCAGTGGGGTTCTGTCCTGGTGGCGGTTGGAGGGGCGGGGCTCAAGGGCGGAGGAGCGGGAAGTGGAGGAGATGCGGTGGAGGGCACCGTCGACCACGTCGGGGGGGAAATTGCGGTCCTTACTAGTAACTAACAGCACAGACATTTGCACACTCCCGACAGTTTAGATATGACAGAACTTCCCAATAATCCCCTGATGGATAAGGAAATCAAAAGACCCTGAGTCCTTACAACTCAGGCCCCAGAAGGCGTATTCACAACACTGATACTGGACAATACTAAGAGACTAGTGTGGACAAAGAAAAGACAGACTGAACCAGACCGTCAGGTGGAAACATTTGGCATTCAGAGCATCACCACTAAGGGGGAATGACAGAACATGAATATGGGAATCTGGTGGATCTGTATTGCAAGGCCCACAGAGACAGAGGATTCAGGACAAACTGATGAGTCTCTGCTGGGTGCCAATTTAATGAATGTACTGAGTCATTAATCCAGTTGATGAAATGGTTCCTGACGGCCACCCAAGGCGAGGTGCAACTGTTTCTGATGGTTCGCACTCATATGCAATTCACATCTCTCTATAGGTCCAGTGGGACCAACTCATGTTCTTGTAATTTCTGACAGGATTAACCAGGTTAGCACAGTAGCCCACAGATCAAAGATCAGTTGCACACAGTTCAGACAATTGCCTGTTTCCTTTCAGACATCATTTAATCTCTTTACAGTGACTTTCCTACAAGTTTCTATCCAAACTATAGTTTCCCAGTGTTGTTCACTCGGTACAACCTCTATGACTGAATTCACTTCATTGTATTGCTAATCCTTTGGTCATAACAACCACTTCATAGTACCAAACAAAAACTTTTGGGTTCCAAGTTGACCGTCTCATTCCAGTCTTTTCCAACCACTCCATGGCCAGGCACACTTGACACACCAACAGTTGATAAACCAACACAATTGACAAACACTAGGAAATGAGGCCATAGCCACTAAGAACCAAGGTTGAAACCTACCATACATCTACACCAAATTAAAATTCCCATTTCTTATAGAAAACTTGGGGAAGGGTTAGGACATATGTATTACACCTGTTCTAAACTATTCAGCTCTTAGATAAGGATAAAAACAGAAAGAACTGTCATCTCTCCTCAGGACAACGATGACCACATTTAGCATAATCAAGATCTACTTCATTCCGATCATCATCATAAACCCCGGAAACAACACACAAGAAACATCGAACAGATGAAGGTGAATGTGAGGATGGTGTGTTATGGGTACACCCCAATAAAGGTATAATGTTTGGGTGCAACAATCTGTGGGCAGTATTTAGGAAAACAAATGGGAGCTCTGATGCTTGCGATCAGAGCATAAAAATCACGAGTCTCAAACAATGGGTGCCCCAAGATAGAATGCATAGCAAGTGACCCAGAAAAGGGATTGGAACTTGGGCAGCATTGTACCAGGTACCTCACAGAGGAAAAGTTCATTCTATACAAAATTAGGAATGGCCTAAAACCAGCTGCAGAGGCACCCCAATCCATTTGTCCTGAAGCCACCCCCAGTCCACAAAAGGGATGAGTTGTAAAACCCATTGGAAAAGTCCTGTATGATGACATCCTCTGTCTCTGTGGGCCTTGCAATACAGATCCACCAGGTTCCCATATTCATGTTCTGTCATTCCCCCTGTGGTGGTGAATTTAGCAGGAAACCAACTGCTAGAGTGGTACTCGCCCCAACGTAAAAAAATTATACCTCCAATTGATCTGTAGATTATTGAGATGGGAGATAGGGATAGACGAAGGGAAGGCTAAAGCTGGAATGGAGAAGTGACATAAAAAGGAAATACTAAATGATTTAGCGACAGCATATGGGGCAGAGGTATCGACCATTAATGCCCTTGATTTTAGGCAAACTGGATAATAAACTCTGAGTCCTGATCCAACAAGTAAAACAGACTTTGGACACAATTAATGAGAATAGTCGGCAATGTGTCTAAAGCAAACTAGTTGGGAATAAAGCTGGTAGCCCTATGGTAGCTGTGTTTGAAGGACATGCCAAAACAATTAACCAGATAATAAAAAATAAATTGAAAGATGACAGCAGACAACAGAATTGGACCCTATGCAGCATATATGGACAGTGAATGATAGAACAGTTGAGAGAAATTCTCAATCAGGTTAATCAGGGACAGGTTTATTTAGGGGAAATAAACACCCCAAATTATCAGACTGCCAACTAAGGCAACTAACCAAAATCTGGTTCAATGACAACTGTCAAGGAACTTCTGGGAAAGCATTAGGGATGGTATTAGAGCTCCCAACAATCACTGACGACAGAAATGGACTAAGGGTGTTTGAAGTAGAAAAGATAGGCACTATTCAAGAGAATCTACAGATCGGATATGACGGCATCATACTGTACACTGTGGAGAAGGAAGGGAGGCTCATAGACACTACTCTGGATGGATGTCAATAAACTAACACAGTGATAACCTGCCCATACCCAATTTATTTGAATGAAAATACACTGTGTGGCTTCAAGATAGATGCCAGTCTGAATTGCCCCATAGAGACTCGCAACCTGGGTAGCCTCAGGGGCAAAGGGGAATATTGCTTCACAGCTTCACTTAGCACATATCACTGTGGAATGGAAAAATGCAAGGTCACCAAAACCACCTTCTGTTTTAGGTCACACAGACCTGCTGGAGTAGTCCTAACTCAGCTGATAAATACACACAAAAGGGAAAAGGTAGAATTTAATGAAAGTGAGCAACTCCAGCAAATTCTGGGGGAATATCTGGAGAAGTAAAACACTGGTCTCAAACCCCTGCGGGAGGACTTACACTAAATTCAAATCCAATTGGGCACAGCCTACAGAACCTTCACAAGGCAGTACAGCAGGCCAACAATGCCAAAGAACAAAAAAAAACAATTAAAGTTACAACTTGGAGGAAGTATGGCTGGAACTGGGGCTCCAACATACAAATCCATCCCTGGGTCCGTCTTGTGTCACATCTGTCTGCGTTGTCAATCCTGGTTACCCTGGTATACCTCACAATCTTCAAGAGTGTGGTGCTGGAAGAACTTAGCAGGTCAGGCAGTATCCGAGGAGCAGGAAAATCGATGTTTCAGTCAGGCATGAGGCTGGGGGCTTCGGGGGTGGAGTGATAAATGGGAGGAGTTGAGGCTGGGGGAAGGTAGCTGAGAGTGCAACAGGTGGATGGAGGTGTGAGTAAAGGTGATAGGTCAGAGGAGAGGGTGGAGCGGAAGGAAAATGAACAGATGGGACAGGTCATGAGGGCGGTGTTGAGCTGCAAGGTTGGAACTGGGATGAGGTGGGGACAAGGGAAATGAGGAAACTGATGAAATCCACATTTATGCCATGGAGTTGGAGGCGGAAGATGAGGCATCCTTTCTCCAGGCATCAGGTGGTAAGGGGGTAGTGATGGAGGAGGCCCAGGACCTTCATGTCCTCGATGGAGTGGGAGGGGGAGTTGAAGTGTTCGGCCACGGGGTGGTGCAGTTGCTTGGTGTGAGTGTCCCAATGATGTTCTCTGAAGCGCTCTGAGAGTAGGCAACCAGTCTCCCCCAATGTAGAGAAAACTGCATCAGGAGCACTGGATACAAGAAATGACGTGTGGAAGTACAGGTGAAACTTTGATGGATGTGGAAGCTTGAGTTTCCATCAGGTACTCCAGATTCCTTCCAAAGTCCAAAGATTTGCAAGTTAGCTGGATTAGCCACGCTAAATTAGCCATAGTGTTCAGGGATGTGTAGGTTAGCTGCCTTAGCCACATTTACAGGGTTACAGGGATAGGGTGGATTGGGTCTGGTGCGAAGCTCTTCTGAAGGTCAGTTTCCACACTATGGGGATTTTTTGGGGCACAGCATAAATTGATTCCAAGGAAGAAGAACTATATTACGGTGACCAGGAGGCTATTTTCAAAACAGAGCAAGTCTTTGTAAATCTGCAGCATAAAGGGACTTAGAAGTTCTAGTTCAAGATTCTATTAAGGTTAACATGCAGCTTCAGTTCACAGTCAGGAAGACAAATAAAATTTTAGCATTCATTTCAAGAGGGCTAGAATAAAAGAGCAGCAAACTGCTGTTCAGTTTATATAAGGCTCTGATCAGATTACATTTGGAATATTATGAGCAGTTTTGGGTCCCATATCTAAGGAAGAAAGCGTTGGCCTCAGAGGGGCCCAGAGGAGGATCACAAAAATGATGCTGGGAATGAAGGTCTTGTCACATAAGGAGTGGTTGAAGACTCTGGGTCTGTACTGGATGGAGTTTAGAAGGATAGCGAGGGGTTGTGACTGCAACTTACAGAATACTAAGAGACCTAGACAGAGTGGACAAGGAGAAAATGTTTCTACTAGTAAGAGAGGCTAGGACCTGAGGGCACAGCCTCAGAGTGAAGGGACAACCCTTTAGCACTGAGATGAGGGGGAATTTCTTCATGGCGAAAGTTTGAAATTCATTGCCGCAGAGTGCTGAGGAGGCTAAGTCATTGAGCGTACTTAAGACAAAGGTAGATAGTTTTTGATTGGTAAGGGGATCAGAGTTACATGGTGAAGGCAGGAGAATGGAGTTGTTATGATTGAATGCAGAGCAGACTCAGTTGGTTGAAAGTCCCTGTTCTGTTGTTATGTTTCCTGGTTTTATTTGAAGTCTATTATCTCCATCCCAGGAGGTAACTGTAGAGGTTCATCAGGGTAGTGTCTGATGCCTGACCATCTTCATCTACCTCATCAATGACCTTCCTTCCATTATAAAGTTAGAAGGAGGGATGTTCATTGATGATTATGTAATATTTTGCAATATTTGCTTCTCCTCAGATACTGAAGTAGTCTATGTCCATATGCAACATGACCTGGACAATCAACTGGCTTGAGCTAATAAGTGGCAGGTTACATTTGAGGCAGACAAATAATGGACAATGATTATCTCAAGCAAGAATCAATCTAACCATTGTCCCTCAATGTTCAATGCACTACCATTGCTGAATAGAGTCATAGAATCATAGAGGACAGAAACTGGCCCTTAGGTCCAACCTGTCTATGCCAACCAGGTTTCCCAATCTATTTGCTTGTGTTTGGCTCATATTCCTCTAAACCGTTCCTATTCAGGTTCCTGTCAAAATGTCTCTTAAATGTTGAACCTGTACCTCTATCCACCACTTCCTCTGGCAGGTCATTCCATATATGTATCATCCTCTGTGTGAAAAAAGTTGCCCCTCAGGTCCCTTTTAAACCTTTCTCCTCACACTTTAAAATTGTGCCATCCAGTTTTGATCTCCCCTATCCTAAAGAAAAAAACATTGCTATTCACCTTATCTATGCCCCTCATGATTTTATGCCCATTCCAAGATGGCAACAGCAGAGCAGGCAGCATTCAGGCTCCTCAGCCCAGGGCTCATCAATCCATCTGCTTTATTGTCCCCCATTTCTTCCTTTCTCATTTTTTTCTAAATTTCTGTTAAGAAAACTGAACTTTGAGTGCTGAGAGCTGTACCTCCAAGGGGGTTGGAGGCTTGGAGTGTGTGGAGCAGCTGAGAACTTGAGTGGAGTGGGTTGGAAGTCTGAAGCAGCCGGGAGCTAGAGCGGAGTGGGCTGGAGGCCCGGAGCGGTTGGGAGCTAGAGTGGAGTGGTTAGAGGCTGGGAGTGGCTGGGAGCTAGAATGGAGTGGTTGGAGGCTGAGAGTGGCTGGGAACTGCAATGTTTTGTTTATCTGTAATTTGTTTATCTAACTATAGTCTTTATCCTTTTAAATATGTTTTATTTCTAAGAATCACTGTAAGGTAATGTAACTTTTTTTCTTTTTTCCTCTTTTTGTATCTAAGATTTTTACCTAGGTACTTTGTACTTAAGATGGTGCCATGAAAAGTGACATTGTAAACTTTTCACTGTACTTCTGTACTTATGTCCATGAGACAATAAAGGATATCCTATATTCTATATTCTACTCTAAATCTCAATAAGGTCACACCTCAACCTCCTACACTCTAGGGTAAAAAGCCCCAGGCTATCCAGACTCTCCTTATAACAGAAACTCTTCAGTCCCAGGAACATACTTGTAAATCTTTTCTGCACCTTTTCCAGTTAATAATATCCTTCCTATAGCAGTGCAACAGAACTGTACATAGTTTTCCAAAAGTGGCCTTATCATCCTGTACAGTCACAACATCGCATCCCACCTCCTATACTCAATGGTCTGAGCAATGAAGGTAAGCATGTCAAATGCCTTCCTCGCCACCCTGTCTACCTGTGATGCCACTTTGAAGGAAACATGCACCTGAACCCCTGGGTCTCTCTGTTTGACATAACTCTCCACGGCCCTACTGTGTAAGTCCTGCCCTTGGTTGTCTTAACAAAATGCAACACCTCACATTTATCTAAATTAAAACCTATCAGCCAGTCTTCAGCCCATTGGTCTGGCTGATCAGATCCCACTGTACTTTCAGATAACTTTCTTCACTGTCCACTATATCACCAATTTTGGTGCCCAATATCAACATTCTCAAGGTTACCACTGACCAGAAACTGAACTGGACTGGCCAAATAAATAACATAATTGCTTAACTGCACCACTGATGAATGCTGTGCAGCAGTTTGATCTCCCCTTCCAACGTGCAGAAGGATGTGAGGCACTGAGCAGATTAGGAGAAAGTGAGGTCTGCAGATGCTGGAGATCAGAGATGGAAATGTGTTGCTGGAAAAGCGCAGCAGGTCAGGCAGCATCTAGGGAACAGGAGAATCGACGTTTCGGGCATTAGCCCTGATTCCTGAAGAAGGGCTAATGCCCGAAACGTCGATTCTCCTGTTCCCTAGATGCTGCCTGACCTGCTGCGCTTTTCCAGCAACACATTTCCATCACTGAGCAGATTAATAGAGAGTGGATTCCAAGGAAGTAATTTTGCAAAAGTAGGTGTCTGTGCAACATGTCCTACTGTTACTTTGTTTTTTTATATAATAAGAATCTGGCAATGCACTAACTGAATGTAACAATCTACACATCTGAGTCCTAACGGTGGCACAAACTGCATAAATTTCATTGCTAATATATCTTTCAATTATATTGTGAATTGTCAGGTCTATGACAAGTTGATTAGTGAGAACAGGGTTTCTACTTCTATTGCATTCAAAGTGAATTCACATGTTTAAAAGTAAATGCCTGAAGATTAAGAAATTTTCTGAAAAGCTATAAGTTGCTTCACATTTGGGACATGGAACCACACAAATATCTGTTGCGCAAGACTTTATTATTTAATCTATTCAACACAGAAATAAGGCTCATAATCTGTAGTTTATTCCTGAACAAGTATCATCATGGATAAAAGATCATGCCAAATAAAAATAAATCCAAAACAAAATCCTGGAATTTAAAGTACAGCAGTTCCATCTGAATAAATATGTTATGAAAACTGTTAATATTTTTATCATGTGAATTCATTTACATCATGGTTATGTAAGCAGAAAAGCTTCAATAATCAATTGGTAGTATATAAGTATTACAGTTTTCTTTGGTAAATCAAAAGATACTGACGAATTTGAGTAACATAAAGCATAAGCTGCTTAATGACATGCACTCAGCACAAATATATCCAAATGTAGTTTTTGCACACAATATGTTGTTCAGTTTGTGCATGTTTATTTAAATAGTGCAATGAGAACATTTCTGCTGCGGTTAACAAGCTTAATAATCATTAAACAGGATTATTTCCTGAGAATGCAATGGAATTTTTCAATTACATTAAAGAACATCGTCGATTTTGGAAAATAAAAGGCAACTGTATTCTTGGTAAAAAACAAACTAATGAGTATATTGGATTTCAAACTATGATGACATATGTGATATAGACCATGACAGTCTATTCTGAAGTAATACATTCAAAACTACTCCCTCATTCAAAATGGTCATGGGTAATTATTTAACTCAGTGCCCTGTTCTCACTTGCTTCCCATATCCTTTGATTCCCATAGCCTTAAAAACTATATCTAACTGCTTCTTGACAACATTCAGTGTTGATGCCTCAACGGCTTTCATGAGTATATCAGAGCATGCCAGAAACAAGATAGGCAAAAAGGGAGAAACTATAGACCAGTTAGTTTGACCACTGTAGTGGTGAAGTTGCTGAAGTCAATCATAAAGGAGGAGCTAACTGAACACCTGGAAAAACAAAGCTCAATTCACTAGTGTATGCCTGATTTCATGAAGAGCAAGTCATGCTTGACAAACTTGATGGTGTTATTTGAAGATGTAACGAGCAAGGTAGATAATGCAGATCCGGGATATACCTAGATTTCAAGAAGGCATTTGACAAGGTGCTCATAAACAACTGATCCAGAAGGTTAGGTCCCAAAGCATTAAGGCTAGAGTATTGGCTTGAATAGAAGGTTTGTTCACTGATGGAAAGCAGAGGATCAGGATAAATGGTTCTCTGAATGGTGAACTCTAACTAGTGGTGTGTTACAGGGCTCAGTTCTTGGACCTCACCTATTTACAATCTATATAAATTGTCTGCAAGCAGGGACAGAGTGTAACAAAACAAAGTTCATGTATGATACAAAAACAGGTAAGGAAACAAGCAGTAATGATGAGATAAAGAGTTTATAAATAGATGTTGATAGGCTAGGAGAATGGGCCAGAACCTGACAGATGGACAAGTTTGAGGTATTCCATTTTGGCCGGAAAAATAAAAAGCAAATTATTATTTAAGTAGTAAGCAGATTCCAAGCTCTTAGTTAGAGGGATCTGGGTGTCTTTGTGCATGAATCGCATAAAGTAGGTATGCAGGTTTTGCATATAATAAGAAAAGCAAATGAAATCCTAGCATTTATTGCAAAAGGATTAGATTGTAAAAGTAATGTTGTTGCAAATAAGGAAAGCATTGGTGGGACCATGTCTGGAATACTGTAACCAGTTCTGGTCTCCTTACTTGAGGAGGGATGTGGTGGCACTGGAGGCAGTTCAGACGAAGTTCGCCAGGTTGATTCCAGGGATGAAAGGGCTGTTGTACCAGAAGCAGTTCAATAGCTTGGGCTTGTACTCACTGGAGTTCAGAAGAATGAGAGCCGATCGAAGTAGGGTATATAAAATGTTAAAGAGGAATGATAAGGTGGACATGAGGAGAAATGAGGAGAAACTACTTCATTCCGAGTGTTCTGAATCTAGGACTCAGCCACAGAGTGCAGTGGAGGTAGAACTAATCAACAAATTCAAAAAAGAAATGGATATGTTTCTGATGAAAAGCGGGACAAAAGTCTGTGGGAAACAGGCAGGAAAGTGGAGTTGAGACCAAGGTAAGATCAGCCATGATCATGTTGAACGGCGAAGCAAGCTCAAAGGCTTGAATTGCCTACTCCTGCTCCTATTTCCTATGTTCCTATCTTCCCCAATGCTCCTTTAATTTCTCACTCCAAAATTGGGTCAAATAAAATTAAATTAACAAATCATTTTGGTCATTCAACTTTTTTCAGTTTATAGTTTCAGCATGATCATTCTTTATATAAAGTACTATTTGTTTTTTTTAACAGGAATACCATTACAGATACAGATAATTTATATACATGATTGTGCAGTTGTAAAATTCAAGGCTCCAATTCTAGGTTCTCTTTGAGACTGAATTTTGATACTGATCTAAAAAAGATTGCAATGCATGGTTCTTGTTTTCAAGTGGAATATAAACTTCATTTTTCATAGGTGAGTTAACTGTCCAACAAACAAAACTTTAAAGATAAAACCCATGCATGCAGGTCTTGTTGCAAACTTCCATGGCCTTAATATCATAAGGTTATATTGAATGGTTTTTCTTCTCCAGCATTGTTTCATTTTATTTAATGCATTTTCAGGAAAATTAAATGCTTATATGAGTATATTATTATTTTGTGCTTGACTACAGCTCTGGAAAACAACTTGTGTTTTTCAACTGCCAAGTTTTATTTTAGTTTTATAACATCTGAATGAGATGTTATAATTATTATCTTTTGCAGCATGGTGAAATTCCAACAAACTGTATCTAGGATTAATTTAACACAAGATTAATTAATAGCACTAATGGATTATAATATCAGAATGTATAGACACAGTTCATTGAATTACTTTTGATTATTCTAGTTATTCATGATGTTTCCACTTGGATTACTTTAATCCACTTGGATTAAAAAAAACTTGCATCAAAAATGTTTGTTCATAAAATACTTAGCTACAAGTTCAGTGTATCAGAACTGTAGCTATAATCCTTTAAAATCAATGATGTTCAATAATGGTGTCACATTGGCCTTTTCCACACATCCTCCTTTGCTGATATTTTGGTTTTGAATATTACACACTTTGTAGGAGGAAGTATCCTGCCAACAAATTCATTGAGAGTTACAATTTTAAATATTCACAGTAGGTGGCAGGATTGCCACAATTACAAACATTCAACAAAGAGAACTGCGGAGATAGCAAAAACATAAGAAATAGAAGCTGAAGTAACTAATTTGTCCTTAAAGTTTGTTCTGTCATTCAACAAGATCATGACTGATCTTCTACCTCAAAGGTATTTTCCTATGTAATCGATTAGTGTCTTTCATAAACGAAGAAGTATCAACCTAACTATTGAAGCATATTGTTATAGGGGAGAGTGAGAAGCTAAAAGTTATTGTAGGAATGGTAGGAGTGGTATTTATTGTAGCATTGGTAGGATTGGCATAGGGAAAAGATTGAGGTTTTGGAGAGTGAATGTATGAGATTAAAAAATAGAATCTCAAAAGTAGTAATCTCTGGTTTGCTCCCAGTGCCAAGCTCGAATGAGGGAAGGAATAAAAGGATAAAGGAGATAAATGAATAGTTGAAGAGATGGTGTAATGTTCAGGGATTCAGGATCTTAGATCATTGGAATCTCTCCTGAGGCAAAAAAGACCTGTTCAAAAAGGATAGGTTTTATCTGAACTGGAAAGGGTCCAGTATCATGGTGAGATTTGCTAGTTCTACCAAGGGAGACTGTAAACTATTAGAGAGAGTGCATGGAGGATCCTAGGTAGCAGAGTAAATAGAAAGATAGATGAAAATGGCTCTGAATCTGAAAAGAACAAGTTAATTAGAAAAGGCAGACAAGAGCAATTCAAAGAAACTCTTGAAAATTAAATTACTTTTATTTCAATGAAAAAAGTCTTACAGGTGTGGCTGACGAATCAGGGCATGTTTGGGAACATAAGATTGGGACATTATAGAAACCTGGCTGAGGGATGGACAGAACTGGCAGCTCAATGTTTCAGATGATACAGGAAGGATAGAAAGCAAGGCAAAAAAGGAGGGATGGTGGCATTTTTGATAAAGGAAAACATTACTGCTGTTAACTAGAGAAGATATTTCTGAAAAATCATCTAGTGAAAATATATGGGTTGAAATTAGAAATTAGGAAGGAATGATCACCTTGATGGGATTGTACAATCGGCCCAATGAATAGTCAGAAACAATTAGAGGAACAAATGCGTAGAGATTTCAGATATATGAAAGAATAAGGTTTTAATAGGAGGTGATTAAATTTTCCAAGCATTTAACCATGGTGTTAAAGATTTGGATGGTGAAGAACTTACTAAATGTGTTCAAAAATTTTTCTTTATTGATATGAAAAAGTTCCTATGGGAAAAAGAGTAGAGCTTGACCTTCTCTCAGGTAATACAGCAGAGCAAGTGACAATTGTGATAATAGGGGAACACTTTTGGTCTAGTGATCATAATTCTATTAGTTTTGAAGTAGTTATAGAAAAGGATAAGCCTTCCATAAAAGTTAAAGTTTTAAATTGGAGTAAGGCAAATTTTAATGGTATGAGACAAGAACTTGCAAATGTTGATTTGAGTAGACTGTTCACATGTAAAGGGACATTTGATAAGTGGGAGACTTTCAAAACTGTGATAATGAGAGTTCAGAGTTATTATGTTCCTGTCAGAGTGAAAGATAAGGCTGGTAGGATTACAGAGCAATTGGCTAATAAAGATATGGAGGTTCTAGTCAAGAATTAAAAAAGAATCATATATTAGATAAAAACAAGTGGATTCAAATGAACCTCTCAAACAGTATCAAGAGTATGGGGCATTCTTAAAAGGGAATTCAGGAAAGCAAAGAGAGGAAATTAGATAGTTTTGGCAGATAAGGTTAATGATAATCCAAAAAGTTTCCACAAGTACATTAAGAGCAAGAGTGCAACTAGAGAGAGAGAGCAGGGCCCCCTAAAGATCAAAGAGGTAATCTTTGTGTTAAACCTCAGGAGATGGGAGAGATATTAAATGAATAGCTCACATCAGCTTTTACTATGGAAAAAGAAATAGGCTTGAGAACTCAGGGAAATAAATATTGATATTTTGAAAACAGTTCACATTGCAGAAGTGTTGGAGGCCTTTGAACATTTAAAGATGAATAAATCTGTAGGATCCAGTGTGGCCCAGGACATTGTAAGAAGTTATGGAGGAAATTGCATGGTCCTTTGCAGAAATATTTGGATCATTTATAAGCATAGATGAGGTGTCAGATGACTGGAGAGTGGCTAATGTTCTGCCTTTGTTTAAGAAGAGATGTTCGAAGAAGCCTAGAGACTAAAGACCTGTGAGTCTGACTTTGGTTGTGGGTAAGTTGTTGGGGGTGACTCTGAAAGATGAGATCTACATCCATTTGGAGAGGCAAGGAATGATTCAGGACAGTCAGCACAGATTTGTGTGAGAGATATTGTGCCTGACAAACTTCATTGAGTTTTGTGATGAAATAATCAAGAATATTGATGAGGACAGAGAGACAGATGTTGTTTACTTTAATAATGCTTTTGACTAATTAGTAAAGTTAGACCAAATAGGATTCAGGGTGAGTTTGCCAATTGGATACAAAATTGGTTTAACAGCAGGAGACTGAGTGTGGTGGTGGAGGATTGTTTTTTGGACTGGAGGACTGTTACTAGGGAAATTCCACAGGGACCAGTGCTGGGTCCACTTTTGTTTGTCATTTATATAAGTAATTGAGATGAGAATATAGAAGGCATGGTGAGTGTCGATCACACCAAAATTGTTGGTATAGTGGACAGTGATGAAGGTTATCTAAGATTACAAAGAGATCTTGATCAATTGGGTTAATGGGCTGAAGAATGGCAGATGGAATTTAGTTTGGATAAATGTGAAGTATTACATTTTGTAGAAACAAATAAGATCAGGTCTTATGTAATTAAAGGTAGGGCCTTGGATAGTGTTGTAGGACAGAGAGACATCGGGCTCAGGTACATAATTCTCTGAAGTTTGCATCACATGCAGACAGGATGGTTAAGAAAGCATTTTGCACACTTGCCTTCATTGCTCAGACCTTTGAACATGCATGTTTGAACATCATGTTGAAGCTGTACAGGATGTTGGTGAGGCCTCCACTGTAGTGTTGTGTTCAGTTCTAGTCACCCTGTTGTCAGAAGGCTATCATTAAGCTTGAGAGGGTTCAAATGAGATTTGCTAGGAAGTTGCCAGGAATGGAGAATTGGAATTATTAGGAGAGGCTGGATAGGCTGTGACTTTATTCACTAGAGCGTAGGAGGTTGAAGGGTGACCTTATAGAGGTTTATAAAATTATGAGGGGTATAAATATGGTGAATGGTTAAGTCTCTTTTCCTTAAGTTGGGGGATATCAAAACTAGAATCATAGAATCCCAAAAGTGTGGAAGCAGGTCATTCAGTTCATCAAGACCACACTGACCCTCTGAACAGCATCCCACTTGGACCCAGCCCCTACCCTATAACCCTCCATTTTCTATGGTTAATCCACCAGCCTGCACATGCCTGGACACTATGGGCCCTTTAACATAGCCAATCTACCTAACCTGCACATCTTTCGACTGAGTGAGGAAACTGGAGCACATCCATGCAGATGCAGGATGAATGTGCAAACTCCACACAGACAGTCACCCGAGGGTGGAATTGAACCTGAGTCATTGGCACTAACCGCTGAGTTACCATGCCACCCTTGTACAAGGGGCATATTTTTAAGATGAGAGGAGAAAGTTTAAAAAAAGCATGAGGGGTTACTTTCTTTTTACAAAGAGAGTGATGTGTATGTTAGGTGAACTTCCAGAGGAAGTGATAGACACCAGTAAAGTTACAATGTTTAAAAAACATTTGGAGAAGTCCATGAATAGGAAATATTTGGACAGTCATGGGCAAAGCACGGATTATGGTCAACATGGAATGTTTGGACCGAAGGGTCTGTTTCCATGCTGTATGATTCTATGACTCTATGACTTTGATTTTAAATATGATGAATGATTGAGCATCCACAGTTCTCTGCTGTGGAGAATTCCAAATGTGTGCATTGAGTCAAGAATGTCTCTGGATCTCAGCCCAGAATGACTGACCCTTACTGTGGGGCTGGGGCTCCCATGGTCTAGATTTTCCAACTGAAGGAAAGTATTTTTCTCAGCATCCACCCTGCCAAGCTCCACAAGAATTTTATATTTCAATGTGATCACCTCTCATTCTTCAAAGCTCCCTGGAAGTTAGACTACTTTACACAATCTTTACTGGGGGGCGTTCCTATTATCCCAAAGAATGTGTCCAATAAACCTTTGTTGCAGTCCCACCAAAGCAAATACGCCCTTCCTTCAGTATAGAGACCAAAACCCTTTTCTGTGGGGGGGCCTGCCAAATTTATTAGAATTCTTTGAGAAGTTAACAAGCCGAAGAGATAAAGGAAAACCAGTAAATGGAAATATATTTTGATTTCCAAAGATATTTGATAAGGTAACATATGTTAGATTACTTACTAAGAGCCCATAATGTTGGGTGTATATTAACATGAACGGATAATTGATTAACAACTGAGACAGAGTTGGGATAAAAGAGCAATTTGAAGATAGCAACCTGGAACTAGTTGTATGCCGTAAGGATCACTGCTGGGACCACAATTATTTACAACATATATTAATGACTTGGGTGTTGGACATGAATATACTATTGCCAATTTTCTGTATGAAACTAAACTTACTGGTGAATACAAATGTCCATGTTTCACACTGTATTAATGGGGCACTGTTGTGACTACTCTGATGTCCAGCTGACTGACTCCATTACTCCTATAACACACTTGTATTCAGACACGTGCAAGACTGATAATGCTGGACAGGATGAAACTTGATAACATTTTGGGAGTATATCCAAAATGTAATTAATGTATACTGTATTTATGGCAGAACGTTTTAAAAGAAAAATACAGTACAACCTCAATTATCCGAACATCAATTATCTGAATTTCAGATTATCCAAATATCAATTATCTGAATTTCAGGTTATCCAAACATCAATCTCCAAATTTCAGATAATCCAAACACAATCTCAAGGTCCTGTAAAAATGGCATTAGGCAACTCAGCATTCAGTTATCAGTTAAACTGCATTATAGCATGTACTGCCGAATAACTGAGAAATATTTGATAAACAGCACTCAAATTACTACTTGCATACGATAGGTCATTTATTGGTTAAATGACATTGTGGTGTGCATTGCTGGATAACCAAGAAACGTTCAGATAACTGGCACTCATAAATTATCGCTTGTTTACGATCAGATCAATTATCCGAACGATCAATTGTCTGAACAAAATACTCCCCGCCTGTCTCATTCAGGGAATTGAGGTTCTGCTGTATTGAGCACAACAGAATGGAAACAGGTGCAGTACTGTTCAGTTTAGTAATATGAAGCCCCTTGCCTGTGTTAATTGGTTGGGGGGAGAGGGTTGGGATGAGCACCTGTTGCTCAAAGAGAAACAGGTGCCACGCCTAGATAATTCTGATTCTCAAGGCAGTTATGATCACTCACAGCAACATCCTCTATAAAGAGAGTTGTCCCAGCTCCACAGTATCCCTGACCATCACCATTCAGCCCCCTTTCACTGTAGCTCTCCTCCTCAGATGAAGTAGGCTGAATGAGCTATCTATTGAAGATGGGTGGTGTCTTTCACACATCCCAGCCATGTACAGAAAGTGCTGGAATGACATTTCCTGGTGAGGTTGAGTTGAATAATCAACTTCTATTTTTGCTGGGAAAATAATCTTTCTGTGCCTCCTGGATTTTACACAAATTATACATAACTGTCCAATGGGTCAGTAAGGCTTTTGGTACAAAATAGCACATGCATCTTCCAAAGTCAGGGCCCCTATTATAAGGATCAGGTGAACATTGTGCTCTCTCCATCACAATATCTTTGTGTACTGTTAAAGTTTTTGGAAAACCTAAAAAAATGCACTTTATTAGAAAGAAAAGAAAAATAATTTTCCTCATCTCTATTTTAAATGGGGACTCTCTTATTTTTAAGCTATGACCATTTGTTCTAGATTCTCCAAAACCAAACAACCCTTCAATATTCACTTGATGAAGTTCCATCAGGACCTTTTATGTTTCAAATAAGTCGCTGCTCTCTCTTCTAAATTCCAAAAGATACGAGCTTAGTCTATCTTGCCTTTCCTCATAAGGCAACCTGTATATTCTAGGTATTAGACTAGCAAATCTTCTTTGAACTGCTTCCAATGCATTAGAATTGTCAAATTACAAATTGATCACTACGATATTTTTTTAAAGTTTGACAGCTGAAAAACATTTCTGTACCTGTTTCACCTCCATTGATTGACAAGCACTCTGGGGAGGTCACAGATGAAGTTAAGTGCCTTTTTAACAATAGGTGAAGTTGACCACTGTGTTGGAAAGTGAGGACTGCAGATGCTGAGAACAGAGTCGAGAATGTGGTGCTGGAAAAGCACAGAGGTCAGGCAGCATCCAAGGAACAGGAAAGTCAACATTTTGGGCAAGATCCCTTCATCAGGAATGAGCCTGAAATGTCGATTCTCCTGCTCCACTGTGCTGGAGAACTGAGGCAGGCTTTCTAACTGGCCTGACTCCATGTCTGCCTTCTTCAAACATTCCAGCACAGCTCATAGAATGTGCTGGAAATATGATTTCAGTCTCTGATGAAGCATCATTGGACTCAAAGCATGAAATCTGTTCTTCTCTCGACAGATGCTGCTAGGGGTTGGTGACGATTCGCCACGGCAGATTCACCGCTGATGATTAGCCTCTGCTGGCTCGCCACCAGCGTTTCTCCACTGTGGTCGTTTGATCTCTGGAGACTATTCGCCACCCAATATATATATATATGTAGTGATTGTTTTCCCTCCCGCCTGTTCTTTCATACTTCTCAGTCCCCTTTATTTATACAACTACATACTACATATTGATAAAAATAAAGGTAAAATAAATATCATTTTATTGGTTTATATATAAAAATGAGTTACAAACTTTAACCAGAAAAAGGAAATATATTTTAAAAATCTTTATAATGGCAGTAAAATCTCACATTAATATTAAACAATGAAATTTCAGTTCATTTGATAGTTATGCGCTATTCCTCTAAGATATCCCAAACAATCTCTTTCGCCGTATTCAAAAGCAATTTTTTTTTATTCTATCGTCTGCATCTCGATACTTTTTTAGCTTTTTTTGTGGTGGCCCCTTTGTTCACATCGCCAAAACTTAATACTTGAATCACTCTTGGATAGTTTATCAAAAATATATATAAAACCATCGTGGTAAAACTTCTTATTTCCACGTTTGCTAATAATTTTTGTTTCCATACTAAAAATTCCTGTTACAAAAATACAAGCTTAAAAAAAACTTACTGTAATGAAAATAGGTTGTTACTGAAACAACGCAAACACTACCTTAACCAACATAATGACAATTTTTTATGCCACCAATATTCAAAATATACGACTTACTTGCGGTGGCGAATCGTCTTCAGTAGCCAATGGGCGGTGGCTAAGCATCCTCGGTGGTCAAAGGGCAATGGCTAATCATTGCCGGTGAATCTGCTGTGGCGAATGATCCCATCCCGGCTGCTAGACCTGCTGCGTTTCTCTAGCACCTCCTGTTTTTGTTTCAGATATCCACCATCTGCAGTTCATTATATTATTTATTTCTCTGTTTGATGTTTACTGTTGAGAGGTATCTGAGGCTTCACAGTCCTACAGAACAAGTATTCCAAATGTATTCCAAATGTTTTATCATCTCTTGATAAAGAAAACAGGTAGAGTGATATGCTGCCCTTTGAAAATAAGCTTCCTTGTAACGGAGGAGGCCATCAGTTGCTGTTAATTATTTTTTGATGCATCATACATCAACTCTGACTTTTAAAAACTTAGAAAATGTAGAATATAGGAGGAATAGGCCACTTGGCCCTTCGAGCCTATTCTGTCATTTAATCACCTTCATGGCTAATCCTCTAGCTCAATGTGATATTCACACTTTCTCTCCATACCCTTTGTTGCATTTAAAATCCAAAATCTACTGCATCTCTTTATTTAATATGTTAAGTGACTTGGACTCCACATCTTTCCATGATAGAGAATTCCATAGATTCACTACCTTCTGAGGAAAAGCATTTTTTCACATCTCAGTTCTACTTGGCCTACACTATATTTCAAACTGTGACTCTTGGTTTTAGATTGCTCAACCAGGAAAAACATCCTCCCTACATTTAATTTGTCCAGCCTGTTAGAATTTTATAAGATTCAATCAGATCCCCTCTCATCCTTCTAATCTTCAGTGATTACAGGCCCGATCAGACAAATTTCTCCTCATAGGACAGTCCCGCCATCTCTAGTAAGTATACCCTTTCTTAGGCAGAGAAACCAAATGTGCATGTAATATCTAGTTGTGGTCTCACCAAGGCCCTGCAAAGACATCACTTTGGACAGGCAGGCCCAGCAGACAATAGCAAGGACACTGGCAGAGTGGCATTGAACAACAAGTTTGTGCTCCATAGAGAACTGCCAATCTCTTGGTGTAAAGATCCCAATAATATGTTGGGCAGATTTTGACACATATTGCACGTTCCTTTGAATGATGATGCCAGTGATAAATTTTCATGCTGCCTACAACAATGAATGCAGGGTGTTTGTCTATCAGAAATATTTTTTCACGGATTTTCAAATTTCACAGCCATGTTTGACTTTCTAAAGCCATGTGTTCCAGACCTAGCCAGTGGTGAACCAAGTACTTAAGTACAGCTGTGACATGTTCGTCTCTCAAATAGTTTGGAAGATTATTTTGGAAAATAAAACCTCACTGAGTGCAATGTCTTTAACGTCCAGATGGAAAAGAGCAGCAACATCATGGAACATCATAGCAAGTTCATTTCAAAGAACACACCTTTCCTGAAGGGTGTTCCTTTATCACTGGAACTAAGTTTCCTTACTAAACTCCTTGGCAACACCATCTTCACAAGGCCAATAAGTAGATCAAAGAGTGACACCTGCCTCATCAGATGGACCAGGAGAATGTCTTTTAACAAGATAGCACACACCTGTATGTGTGACATGCTCTTTAAATTGGGTTTAGAGGAGGGAATGAAACATTAGATCCAACTGCCCTACCCAGACATTGCTAGTGCAGTTTGTAATCAACGGGTAGGAATCAGAGAGTTTCCTATTCAGATCTGAAGTCTGGCAAAGCTGCCATTTTCTGTTGCTTTGTTTGTGTTGCACAGAACCTTTGACCGAGTCCATCAGGAAGGATGAGAGCCTGAGAGGAGTGACTATTGCATGCAGCAGAGGACTGCAGGTCAAAGCCTCTCTGGACATAGATGATGTCAATGTTTTCTGCTTGGTTCCACTGTCAGTGTGCAGAGTCATTAGCCTCTGTGACCAATTCAAACTGGCCTCGGGAGCCAAGATAAATCAAGGCAAAACCAAGGCTGTGCACTTTGAAAGCTGAGCTGACAATCCCTTATCCCCTTCACTGTCAGGACAAATTACCTGAAGATGCTGGGAATATGGTTGTGGGGAAAGGGCAGGTCCTGTGCAAACATTTGGGAGGCATATCGACAGGGTGAGACACAAATGTGATTATGGGAGCACCGCTCTTTCTGCATTGTGGGTAAAAACCTGGTCATGAGTTGTGAGTTACTGTCGGTGTTGCTGCTCATGCCACAGGTCTGGCCCACTCTCTGAACCTGTGCCTTTTTGTAGTCACCTGAGCCACTTTCCACTTCATCTAATGTTTAATGATGGATCATGTCCACAGGAACACCATATACAAAGCTCTGCATGAGAGGGAGAAAATATACCAATGCCATTCTCGGCCTGATAAGCCATCTTTTTGTGTGGCCGCATCAAACTGTGTGTAGCCCCTCAGTACACATACACCAAGTGTAACTACGTGCTGAGATTCAACCCAGCACCGGCGTTGAGAAGAATACGTCTGGCCTCAGCACTGTAAAATGCTCCAAAGTAGTTGGGCCATTTTGTGTCACCATCCTTTGTGGAAAAATTTGGAAAGAAAAACACCTTTGAAAATAAGTGCATCAGGAAGTGGTCAGCATATAATGTCCTTGAGACACTGTAAGAAAACTAGAAAGTGGATCTTGTCACATGGTTCCTTTAGCAGATTGTCAAAGTCATTTGGCAGAATGTCTCAACACCAAAACTTTCCAAGGCATAGCTTAGTTGGTGGTGAGAAGGGCACTGCCCATCAGATCTTACATGCGTGTCCAGTCTCTGTGCATCACTGCATGCTACCCTTGAAGTGACTGCATTGGTGAAGAAACTCTCACATATCTTCTTTTGGAAGCTCATTTGCAAAAAAAAAATCTGTAAAGAGATGCAGTGGTTTTTGTCAAATTTTATCCTGAGCAGGTCTGTAACACAGGATTCTGTGCTATTCAGGGTGTTCCTTGGGATGCACAAGGAGGGAAACATCCATTCTGCCTGAAGGACCATCAGCTCAGTGAAAGACATTTTTTGGTCCGCCCAAAATTTGTTGGTTTTCCAGTGCAAAGACCTGACCTCAACCAAGTGTTGCAGACTGGCACATTCCAAAATTCTTGGTACACAAAGGCTGTACAGAACTGCTCTAATACCCGTGGATGTAGATAAAGATTTCTATAATGAAAACAGTACATTTTTACAAATAAAGATCAAGTAGTTGTTTCACCAACACCCTCCAAATCAACCAAAAATTGCAATCAGTACAGCCTTGCCAGTGTTACTCATATCATAAAATATATTTTAAGAATTTTAATTGAGTCCTTTTTAATTTGAACTTCAGAATCAATGTTTTGGCAAACTCACAACTGCCTATTTTTCTACTGGGGAAATGAAAACTTTATAAAAAATTAAATGTGCTATAAACAGGAAAGCACAATTTTAAAAAAGCAATTCAGCTCACTGTCTTTTTCTGTGACAGTAACGATTTCACAGACAGAAATGCTGGATGCAGGAAGTTTGAGAAGGTACTTTTCTTCTGTTATGATTCCAGCTGATGGGCATATTGGAAAGCCAGATTCCAGAATGAATCCTGGCTTGACAGACTATAATTTTTCTTTTCCTTTGCTGTGTAATGCAGTTAATGAACATGTTCACAAGAGGGTATCAGTGTATTTTTAATAAACACTATCTTTTGTAGGTTCACCACCTGTAGGTGGTGCAAGAGACGAGAAGCAGCAGAAATTCTTGCAGTGCTCTGTTACACAAGTGATGGAGGTAGCTGCCTTTTAATGATAGGCTATTCAACCAGATTTCAGACATACAGGAAAGATTTTGGTGTGTGTTTGGGGGTGGGGGGGGGGGGGGGGGTGGCAGGGAGAAATCCGTGGTGCTGTCAGTGCTGCCAGCCAAGTCCAGATTCAGCCTGGAACCATCACTGTACATCTCTTTCCCCCCACTATGAGAAGCTGCCCAGCTGAATGCCCATTTTACTTCATAACCTTTGTCCCCAGTCCAAGAACTGTGGCCTCAGTATGGCCATCTGCACGTGCATATCCAGTGTGATTTCATTCTGCACAGAATGGAATGATATCAGGAGTGCTGTGTAGAATTATTCTGCTTTAGGGACATCTGTCACCAGCAACAGATATCACCTGGCCCATTTGGGCCTATGTAGGTGGTTATTTGGGTATCTTTGCACTCATACTAATCATGCCATTTAAGAAAAATAAACAAATTTACACAAAGAAATGCCTATTCCGAATTAGAACACATCAGAACTTTTGGCATGATCTCATTACAAACATCAGTAAACAAAAATTACCCCTTTACCCCAACAGTGCCCTTATAGGCACTCAAACCTCAGTGAATCTCAGCCTATATCTACACTTTTTATTCACCTAACATAGCTGTAGTCAATTTTCTTTCAGCAAAAGGAGTGAACAGTACATTGAATTAATTCTATTTTCTTTAGTCATGTAGCTCCCCCAGACCTTTAACAAGCTGCTAATCCAGCTCACTTATTACTTAACACGTTTCCCAAACTCATATCTTCAACAGCTTTGTAGGATGTTTTCCAATTTGATATCACCATACCTTCTGCTTCCTGAGCTTTCTTTTCAGTGACTCCTAAGCAATTCAGGACTTTTCTCTCAACTTGATTGTTTGGAGACTGCTACTAACTATACCCCTGATATTATGCCTCTTCACTGTGCATGAACTTGCTTCTAGCTTCTTCTCTCTATTTCTGCTGGCTGTAAAACTCAAATTAACTTTAGCAATTATCTCCCAGGAAGCTCGCTTGCCATTTAGCTATAATGACATGAATTCTTGTAAATACTATTTTGAACTCAATGACTTTCTTGCCTTCTCAAATAAAATGTGATACTTTCACAGAACTGAAAATTAAAACTCAATTTTTTTGCCACTTTAGATCTCAAGTTCTCAAATAACAATAATATATTATGAAGCTCCTCACATCTTTGGGACTGTCAAGCCCTCACCTGGATCTAACTTTTAGGTTTCTTGAAAATTGAAGAACTTTATTATCCATTTGTCAGGTTGAAATGTTGCACACCAACAAAGTTCAAAGGGGCATTAATATAGCTAAAACACTCGACCATTACCTTGGATATGACCTATCCTCCCACCGCTGCTAAAGCCAGAATTGGGCAGAATTAATGTAGGTTTCAAACAGAAATTTGATGTTTAAGAATTCAAGAATTTAACCCACAATTTTTCCACTTTAAACTCTTTTCCTAAAATGCAAAACATAAGATATTTATGTATCTGGGAGAACAACAAAGTGGCAAACCACTTCCAACTCTTCTGACTTTGGTCTGGCAGCACGTATCACAGTGTAAAAGTGAAAACAGTGCTCAGTGGTTGGGGTTTCTGCTCAAGATTTGCTCTCTTGGAAACCCAACAACAACATAAACAAGTCTTTAGATACATTTGTCACATATTTCACATCATGCCAGTTGTGTGTTTGTCACTAATTTTCTTTCATTGACACTAAGCTTTCAATTAGTTTGTGGAGAATGAAAAATCTAACAGCCAGCAAACAGAAAGGGGTATATCTGTTAGTGTAAGGAAATAATTCAACCTTCAGTTACTTTAGATTCTTGCAAGTAATATGCCAATTAGTTACCTAATGGTCATTTCATCTAAGTGCAAGAGATGCAAATAAAATCCCCATAGACCCTCAAATGTTTCTTTATTTGACACCAATTATAGCTGCCCTTGGCTGTAATGAGCATTCCAGAGCAGCATTTATCAGAAGGATGACTAAATTATTCTGCTTCTGACACTGCCATTCTCATTACTAATTAAAAACTAATGCTACATTGATACACAAAGTTAGAATAAACAAATAGAACAATGCTCTTTTGCTATAAATTCTGTGTACAATGATCTTGCTCTGCTAGCTACCTGATGAAGGAGCAGCGGTCCAAAAGCTTGTATTTCCAAAATAAACCTTTAAAAAAGGCAAACCTTTTGTAATCCACTTGTTTGAGAATAGAATTGCTTCTGTAACATGATATAGCTCCCTTCATAAAGATCTTCTCTGCATGGGAATGGATCAACAGCAAACTTGTGCTTGCAAGTCTTAAGCACTTTTAGTTAGCTGTATGCCACACTTACAAAGATGTGTCATAACAGATGCATCTTATGAATTATGACCCACTCACATTCCGTCAAACAGTTCAATTCTACCTTAGATTTTCAAAGAAAGAAAATTTGCTTGATTAACAATCAACTGTCCTACACACAATAATGAACAAAATGAAGGAAATCAATGAGCAACATGAGCAGGATTTATCTTAATTTGACAGGAAGCTAGCAAATGCCAGTAACAACAGTAGCAAGTGAATGTCCTAAATGAGTGGACTGAAGGACAAAATTAAAAATGAAAGTTAATTTGAATAAATTGAGAAATATCTTTCCATTATCAAGCTTCCAATAGGAATGATGCTGGCATTTTACCCTGACCAAGCTTCCTCTTACAAGACTCTGATCAATCATAAGCTGGCATATTAGATAAATAAGTCATAAGATACTTCCCAACATTTTACTAAATATGAATCTCACAAAACAGTAAACATGATGAATTAATAATAACTTTAATTCACTGACTCTTGGACAGTAAAACGTTTATTTTGTTTTAATTTGAATAGCTGTCAACAAAAGATAGTCCAGAAAACTAACAACAAAAATAATAATCATTCTGTATTTCATTAAAAGCAAATGGCAAAAAAAAGTCAACTTCCAGTTTAATTGGTTTATTTCAGGAGATCCAGCATAATTGTTTATTTTAAAATTTCACAAAAAGCTTACAATGGGTAGGAAGTATGAATTGTTTTTTACAAAGTTAAATGATGCCCTCATAAAGGATTATTACTCAATTGATACAATTTATTAGCCTCAAAATTGTTGGAGCAATGTCTTGAAATCTCCTTTTCATCAGATTACATTTTCTAAGCATTACAAATAGAAATCTTGAGAATGTCAAGTCTAATTTTCTATCTCATTGAGCAAATTAATTTAAGAATAGAGAAAGAACCAGACAAGACAATGAGAAAGTTGTGAGATTTTAGGCCTCTACTATTTTCCCAGGCAGTGCATTCCAGATTCCTACCACCCTCTGGATGAAGTAACTTTTCCTCAAATCCCTTCAACTAGGGACCAGCTGCTTTCTATTCACCTTGTTCATACTCCACATAATCTTATTTACCTCAAGTAGGTCCCCAGGTTTATTTGGAAGTACAAGCTTTCAGAGCGCTGCTCCTTCATCAGGTAGCTAGCGGAGCAAGATCATAGTACACAGAATTTATAGCAAAAGATCATAGCGTCATACAACTGGTGTGATATATTGAACAAACCTAGATTGCTGTTAAGTCTTTCATCTTTTAGAATGGGTTGCAGGTTTTGATTCTTTAATATGAAAACACCAGAACTTCTTTCAAGTCACATTTTCAAGATAACTTAAGGTTTTGTAAGAAAAGGTGACAACTCAGCTCAGACAATGCATTAAAGGTGTGAGGTTAGAGTCTGTATGTATCCCAGACTTGAATCAGACTGGTTCTATTTCCAAAGTAGGAATTCACAAAAAGGCACATAGTCTGACTGCCTACAGATTGTGTACTTTTTGAACAAATAGAATGTATCTGCAAATACAATTCTGCAAATGCAAATTAACCCTATATTTGCATTTGCAGAATTGTATTAGCAGAAACATTCTACCAATTTCATGGATCTGTGGTCAAGCACCTACTGATCCTTCTCTTTCTCTGAGCTTTCAAGTATCCTGTCATTCACTGAGCATTCCCTACTTCTTTGAAAGTTTATCATATCACACTTATCAAGGTTAAATTCCATCTGCTACTGATTTGCCCTTCTGATCATTCTGACCATATACTCTTGTAACCTAGAATCTGTTTTGTCACTATCAAAAGCATATTTTGAAATTGCAAGTTGCAAATTACCATCATATTTCAGAGTTCTTACCTGGTCATAACAGATACAACTTATAAATTATGACTCACTCACATTCCGTCAAACAGTTCAATTCTACCTTAGATTTTCAAAGAAAGAAAATTTGCTTGATTAACAATCAACTGTCCTACACACAATAATGAACAAAATGAAGGAAATCAATGAGGTAACTGCTCTTTTTCACTTTAACTGACTGTTTCTGTACTTAACATTGTGCATAGTGGTTTTGTCGATAACAGATGATGATAAGTCTTACAACAAAATTGAGGAGAAATGTTGTTCTGAACAGTGGAGGCAGACTCTCAGTCCAACCTCTGCAGTACAATTGATTATTAGTAATAAATTTCATAAAGTAAAAATACCAGATGATTACAATAACTAATGTTTACAGACTTCCATCTTCAACTAGATTAATCACAACTTAAACCTGATCTTGCTGTAAAATATCCAGAGATTTTTTTGTCTGAACAATAGATGTATAATGAAATAAATATGTACTCAACTGACTTTGCAAGATAATTAAAACGTTTTCTTGGGTTAAAGGAAAAATAATTAAGGAAAAGAAAGACTTGTAAATAATCTAATGTGTGTTTGTGTCTTATCTTCAAAGTACCATTAACGTTACAATGTTCTTAGTAATGAATTTTAGGGACAACCCTTTTAATGATCAAAGTTTTGACATCTTTACCATAAGACATAGAAGCAGGCCACTTGGCTAATTGAATCTGTGCTGCCAATCCTTTACTGATTAAAAATATGTCTATCTCCTCTTGAATAAACTTAAGAACCTAACCTCGACAGCTTTTTGCAGTAAAGAATTACACAGATTCACTACCCTCAGAGAAGAAATTCTTCTTCACCTCTGACTTAATGGGTGACTCCTCACTCAGAGTTTTATATAGTTGAAAAGTTTGAGGGGAAAAGTAAAAGATAAAGCACTCTTCTCATTCATTTATGACTCAATTTATTTTATTTTGAGAAATCAAGCAAATGGAACAGTATTATTCTATGAATGGACAGTAGGGTAGAAGTTACCACCTACAATGTTAGTGGATCAACTCCTAAATAAGCTTACATTTAAAAAAAACTATTTTAAATCCACATTCATGCAAAAATGAATGTATTGAAAGGTGGACAGATTAAACCAAATAAGATTATTAGTCACATCCATACACTGGTATGAGTATTAACAAGAGGTGGATCTGGAATTTCAGATGGGAAGTCCAAATTCCTCTGTATGCTGTGGAGCAGCAGGTTCCCCACCAGAAATTCATCTTGATAGGCAGGCTTGACTTCCACTATGGTAAGAACTCTGGAATGAGTCACAGGAGTTGTTAGGTCCAAAACCCAACCTTGGAAGATTTTTTGTGGGCAGGGACTCATGTTGACAAGTGCTCGGAGGTTTAGAGCAAATACTGTTGCTTCCGCTGGTCTATAACCAGTGTTGTAAAGACATTTATCTTCTCCTAAAACTGACCCCACCGCCCAAGACCAGGGAAACTCTGGTGGTCACATTTAAACCTGCAAAGTGAGTTAATTCATAGGTTGCCAGACTCAATACAATATTTCATACAATATAATACTGAACTTTATAAAATACTTAAATTTGCAATCCACCTTCTGAAAGAAACCACTCCCATATCTCAGGAAAACTGTTAAATTGTGTCCTATTTACCTCAATCAGTGATCTTGGATGCATCTCCTCCTGACCGTGTGATCTTTTTGAGATCTGTTAAGTGTCACTATTTTTATCCCACCTAGCTTCTTTTGTTTGCAATGGCATTGGGAGCAATAAGTCTTATCTTGTGTAGAAAGATGTAAATAATCTATTCAGGACCTCAGCCATTCCCTCCTCATGCACTAGATTGTGTTTCATTGCCAACTTGGCTCCTTGCTTCCTTTGACCAAAATTTCACTATTTATATGTATATAAAAGACTATCAAGCTCAATTTTATACTTCCAGCTCATCTGTTCTTCCTCTGACCCTCACAGTTGTCTTTTCATGGGTACTTTTTTTTAATGTAACTTATCTCTAGCACATTACAAGCTCAATATTTAGCATGAGCCTTCTTTTCCCTCACTTTATTTCAATCTCTATACCCTCAGATCAGGAATGCTTTAACTTTGATTCCCTTCCTTTCTCCCTTGTGATAATGGTCTAGTCCAGAGTCAAATTATATTGTTTTTGATGCCTATTAATTGTTCATTTTTTGTTTTATTTGCCAATCTTTGATTCTAACCCAGTTGGAACAGATTCTTTTTAAATTCACTGAAATTAGTCCTACGCTTGCTAAATATTTTCAGGTGAAATCTTTATCCTTGTCGTTTTCTGTATCTACTTTAAATGAAGGAAGGTTGAGTTCACTGTTCCCCAAATACTCCCTGTTCTTTGTGCCCTACTTCATTCTTCAGAACTATTCCCAAATGGTACAGAAACATAATAATTCAAAGTATTTTCTTGCACAGACTTTAGGAATTCCTTCCCTTCTTTGCCATCAATACTGTTACATTATATATAAGTTATCACATATTTAATTTAAAACAAAGAATCGTGAATGCTGGAAATCTAAAACATAAATAAAAATTGCTTTAAAAACTCAGCAGGTCTGGCAGTACCTTGGAGAGAGAGCAGAAATAACGTTTCGAATCCTGTGATCCTTTTTCGGAAGAATATCTAAATCTTTGAATGTAACTAGCAAAATAACCTTTGCATCTTTCTATAATCTGTCCCTGTATCTTTTTCCAACTATTTAGTGGCTGATAATATGCATTTGGTAGTATATTGTTTCTTAATTCTAATCAAATAAACTCCAGGTTGAATTTTTTTGGCTAAGTCCAAGTTGCACCGAGTTTATTGGAAGGTTTATTAGGCCTCACAAGTCGAGTGAGTTCTCTCACTGAATCATAAGCTTGCTGTATCCATTACCAACTCTATGTTGTCTGCCTCATCCAACTCCAGCCTTTCACAACGCAATGTTCACAGACTAACTCACTGCTCAGTGGATATCCACCCAAAAACCAGAAGCTCTTGCATCTGCAACTTGGTAAAAAGCCATGGTGCTCCGACACTGGCATTTCAAAGCTGCCCCGCCTATTTACAGACAGAATGTGGACATGTCAGAGAAGGAAAAGATGGCACCACTATTTTCCAGCAGGGACCTAGAGATCCTGGTGGTGCAAAGGAGAAAAGTCATTTTCCTGGAAAACAGACAGTGGAGTCTATGACACCAAACTCTGGCAGCATGGTCAGCAGTCACCATCCAGGTCAGTGCCATGTCCACTGCAGGCTGGAGGATTGGCCAAAAATGCAAAATGAAGATTAATTACCTTCTCTGTGTACCAGGGTGAGTGTCATTCTCTTCTCTCCAACGCTTCACATCCCTTCTATCTTTTTTCACTGACTCTCATTACCTTCAGAATTCTCACAGAACTTATCCTGGATGGCTCCTGTACTGCCTCCACACTCCCCTGGAACACCAAACCAGCTTTCTACCACCTGCACCTGCACTAGCAAACATGTTATCCGCTTTCATACCACTCAACATCGGACTGAGACTGTATAGGTGGGAGAATGCACTACAATCCATTCCTCACTCCCTAACAGGAGAAATTTGCCCTAGCAGGAAAAGATCAGGACTGTTTGTTGGGGAATACCAAGACATCTGAAATACTATTCTTCATTGCACTGCAACTCTCACAGTGATCCACTGTCTTTCTCAACCATTGTACATTATTACTTAACATTGATAGTTTCTCTCTCTTGTATCTTGCAGGTGCAGCCAGCACCTCCATTACCTGTATGGAGAAATGGCAAGCTCATCCTGAAGCTGCCCTCCTGGAGTATTGAGAACAAAAATTCCAAGGTCACAGAGGAAAACTTAGTAAAGCACATCTCCACTAGCTCAGATACTGATACTTCAGTGGGAGAGTTAGCATTGGAAAGTTTGGGACCACAAATCTAGTGAGCACCTTACTACAACAGCTCCTTAGATGGCCAAGGAAGCAACATCCTAGGCCATTGGCATTTGGAAGACTGTCGGACACGAGGCACCTACTCAGTCCCAGGCAGGAGACGAGCCTGTTGTAACAGAAATCAGGAACGTTTTTCTAAATTCAGAGGGAGAAACTTGAGTAGCAAATAGGTATGTGGATAAAGTGGTCCTGATGGCCAAGATGCTGCAGAGAATCATGTGACTGTTTGCGTCTGTGGACAGATTGGCAGCTGACTTGGAGAGCAAGATCCAGAAACCTCAGGGGTTGTGGACAGATGCATATGCTTGCACTCAGCGCCCTACGCATTGGTCCTCAGTATGGGTGGCATGGGGATAAGAGACAGGAACCTAGTACACATTGCAGGTGTTCATCCTTATAAGGAGACAAGAGAGTGCCAAGAGGGACCCAGGCAGAGCAGGAGCCCCACAAAGGCCCCTCAAGAGTCTCCACTAGGCACATACCAGAGGTTTGGAATACAAAATTAAAATAAGGATTAAAATAATAATAAAGCTACACAGAATAATGTAAGATAGGCAGCACATAAACCTTAAAAGCTGAACATATTCTTAACCAAACAAAACTGAACATTTCAGTTGTATTACAAAACTCTTGCCATCCCCATACTATTGCAATCATAATATTGAATGATTATAGGTATTTTCTGAACGAATTGCTCAGAGATGTTATTACACACCCATATGGCAGATGGGACTTAAACCACGGCCTCTGAGCTCAGATGCATGAAAATTCCAAGGAGCTGTTTGCAATCTAACAAATAAATCTCTGCTGGTATTTTCTTCTTTAATGACACAGAAGGGAAAATGTTTTGTAATATAATTTCATAAAAGGATATGTGGCAGTGCCTCCATTAGTTTGTTTGTTCTGTAGTGTGAAACTGAATATCTGTTCCAACATCAATATTTATTGCACAAAAGACTATTTGAACATCTTAAGTTTGAAACCAATCAAGAACAGAAGAAGATCTTTTTAGAAGTTTCTGTGAAATTCTTGTGATTTGGAAAACATGAGAGACATAATACCGTCTTTCAATGAATTACTCGTTTTGAAAAAAATTGAAACATTTCTGACATCTTGAACCAAGGTACTCCCCACCTGTGTATTTAGGAATTCAGTATATAGTCACAGATAAATGCCTCTTGGGAGGTATCTGGGTTTTATCCAAACATTTCCTGTTTCCAAGATAAGTCAAATATTCATGGCAGAAAGCCATATTAGAAAGTTAAATAATGATCATGAAGCATTTTGACATTATGACCAGCAGACAAAAGCCAGTGTACCTTACATGGGTTATTATAGATTTTATGACCGGAATACAGATTTGACAAGAAGCAACATTTTGTCTGGTTGCCAAGAAACCTGGAAGCAAACAAATGAACATCAACATAATCATCAGAAAAAATAATCTTGTTACTAAGCACTTCCTTTACCTAATTATATTTTGTGTGTGTGTATCTATGACTGGTGAAGATAAACAACTCCACAATAGATTCAGTCATTCAGGGTCAGATTTGTACTGAATTGGGATGACTTAAGAGCACTGGAAAAATGGTTGGTAGGTCATGATTCCACGATTCCCAATCGTTGCTTTTTCAGTTTCAGCAGTGACTTTTAAGGGTAGAATCTAGCTTTTAGCCAGGCCAACTCCATTGAAAAGTCCCATTCTTCCACAACTTACTTGGAATCAGTGAACATATTGAGGAGTTGTAATTCATTGCACCTGAGGCATGCACCATAGTCAAAATGACAGAATTGTTTGCAAGTATATTTAAAAACCTCCTCCTCATGTTTTCCCCCAGTGCCAAACAACCCTTTATGACAAGATACTGCATTTCCTCAATCATTCGATGGATTTCGGCATTGCTGGTTAGGCTAGCATTTATTGCTCAATATTGATTGACCAGGGTGCAGTTAAGAGTCAACCTCATTGTTGTGAATAACATATAGACCAGACCAGGTAAGGATGGTAGATTTAATTCCTTAAAGAATATTAACAAATCAGATTTTGTAAAAAAATGAAATTGACGGTTATTATACAGCTGCCATCAGATAGCTTTGTGTTTTACTCGCGACTTCTAATGAATTCAAATTTCACCATTTGCCATAATGGGATTTAGAACTTTATGGCAGCTTTTGGAATACTAGTCCAATGATGTGACTCAAAAGGTTAAGCTTATGCGCACGAGGGAAGTAATGAACCCTCTGATAAGAGTTGGATGAGTTTAAATGAAATGTTTTAACAAAAAGATTTATTTATAACGTTTCAATGTTAAAAATGCTTCCCTTCTCCAACAGAACAGTAAGTGTAAATCATTTAAATACATAAGATTTCAATACCTGAAACCACTTAACCTTATTTAAACAAACAGTCAGACTGCCAAACATTATTGTCCACAGAGCTCAGTGATCAACTAGGTGGGTACTGCAACTCGAAAAAAGTGAGGATTGCAGATGCTAGAGATCAGAGTTGAGAGTGTGGTGCTGGAAAAGCACAACAGGTCAGGTAGCATCTGAGGAGCAGGAGAATTGACGTTTCAGGCATAAGCCCTTCATCAGGCCCTTCATCACCAAGGGTAGTGCAACTCCCAGACTTTAAGGATGCTGTGGACATTTATCAGGCAGCCTTCACTCGACAAGACTTTGCCCATTGCTAATAAAATTCAAGGGAAGAGGATCGTTATTGTCCACTTAAACTGTTCAACAAGAGATGGTTGGGAATGTCATCTACCATATTTCATGTTGCTTGGCAAAAAAACCATGGCAGCAGTAAAGCAACAGATACTCCAATCCCTGCCCTAAATGACAAATTCCTAAACAGATTTGTAATTTCATCAACAAATTTTCCATTCTCTGCTGGACACATCTACTAGGAACCAGCTCGGCAGTGGGGGGGGGGGCGGGGGGGGATGTAACATAAGTGAAACAAACTATAGATGATTGACATCTGTCAGCTATTTGCAGTTGAATTGTTGATTTCCAACTTGACAAGAATTAGAAGTCAAAAAGATAAATTTCAACATCTAAAATTATTTTATGTTTAATTATGTTCTACTTAACAAAACTTATCAAGCAGTTGTAATATCAAAATAGCAATTTTTTAGTTCTATCTGTTTTCAGTTCTATCTGTTCCGAATCCTCCCTCTTTATATGATGCAGTAGCATTACATTCTAAGTTTTTGAATTTTACAATGGAGCACATAAATAATTGCAGTGTATGTGCATTCAGTTATTTTGAAAAGAACACAGCATTAGTTAAATTAAGAGGCAAGTTTACAAGAAGGATTTTAGCCAGTACTTTATGTCAGTAACTTCCCAAATGTACATTAAACTGCTTACAATTTGTTTCTGGTTTTATTGGATGTTTTATACTAAATTGTTAAGTTCATAAAAATGCCAAGGCAGTTCTCAGCCTTTTGAAGAAAGCATTGGCTCACCAGCTCATATTTGTTTTTTTAAAGGCAGATCTCTGACAAAGCAGCCAGAAAAGAATCTTTATTGGCAAAATGTTTACCTAGTTTCACTCCCCTGCACATCTTCTTGTCATTTAGACATTCAACACATTGATTATTCTTATACAGCACTAACAGTGCATGCTCAATTTCAATTCAAAATAACACCAACAAGTTAATCCTACACAACATTATCAAAGGAATATCAGAATCAGATATCTTCACAAGGGATCTGGATAAAATATGTGCATACATTTCCCCACCAGGACAGCCAGCAAATGCAAACAACTGCACTGCTTTGGAACAAGTGTTAATTTTACTCTAGTTTCTTTCTCAGTTAATTTTCTCTCTTTTTCCTTCTGCTTGTGTTGAGTCACTTCTGGCATCCTATTTTATTCTCCTTTATGCCCAGGCATTTTGATAGTAATCATACTCTGCTGAAATTTGCTAACACAGCATAGCGGTACAAAGTACACAGCATAGCACACATTTTATGGAGTTCGAGTAAATAAGTGCATTAACAAATTGATTCATTGGAGTATCATAAAAGTCTACCTCAGAAAGTACCAAACTGACTGATTTAGTGGAGCAAGGAGAGGAATTAATGAGAATGGAACATGATTAATACTTCAACTGGAATATCATTGCACAGGTAAAACACACAGTGCAAATTTTTGATGCATGATAACTGCTCAGGGTATTTTGATAGGTTCCAGGAATTGCCAGTATCGTTCCTGCTCTGCGTGAACACTTTGGGTAAAAGTCGCACCATATTAGTGAGGGGATTACTACATGTGCAGGAAACATCTGGCAGAAACTAGCAGAGTTGAACTATCATAACATATACATGCTTATCACTGAAGGACATAGACTATTTGGCCCCACTGATCACCAAGTTCTAGGTGGACTGTCAATTTGTCACATTGCTATCAGCCTCCACTTCCACAAAAGCGGCCAAAATATTTTTCAGGTTAAAGATGAGAAAATAATTTTTTAAAACAGGACGTGTAATGAGATGCCACTAGGGAATGTGATGGCCTAGTGGTATTATCGCTAGACTATTAATCCATAGAAACAGGTAACATTCTGGGCAGCTGACTTCGAATGCTGCCACGGCAGATGCTGGAACTTGGATTCAATAAAAGAAAATCTGGAATTAAGAGTCTACTGAGGACCATGAAATCATTGTCGATTGTTGGAAAAACCCATCTAGTTCACTGATATCCTTCAGGGAAGGAAATCAGGCCATCCTCACCTGATCTGGCCTACATATGACTCCAGGCCCACAGCAATGTGGTTGACCCTCAATTGTGCTCTGAAATGGCCTAGCAAGCCATTCAGTAGTACTAATCGCTACAAAGTCTAAAAAAAATGAATCTGAACAGGTCACCTGGCATCAACCTAGGCACTAGAAAAAAAATGACAATGTCACAAAGAGGCCTGTTGATGCTGCAAAGTCCTCCATACTAATGTCTAAGGGCTCATGCCAAATTTGGAAGAGCGGTCTCACAAACTAGTCAAGCAACAGCCTGACAGAGTCATACTCATGGAATCATACTTTACAATGTCCCAGACACCATCATCATCATCCCTGGATATGTCCTGTCTCACCGATTGGACAGACCCAGACAGGTGGCAGCATTGTAGTATAAAGTCAGGACAGAGTTGCCCTGGGAGTCCTCAATATTGCCTCTGGACCTCAAGAAGTCTCACGGCTTCAGGTTAATCATGGGCAAGGAAACCTCCTGCTGAATACCATGTACTGTCTTACCTCAGCTGATAGATCAGTGCTCCTCTATTTTGAACAATACTTAGAGGAAGTACGGAGGATGACAAGGGCACAAAATGTATTCTGGGTGGAGGATTTCAATGTCCATCACTAAGAGCTGCTCAGTACAACTGAGCTGGTCAGGTCCTAAATAACATAGCTGTGAGACTGGGTCTGCTGCAGGTAGTGACGGACCAACAAGAGGCAAAACCCTACTTGACCTCATCCTCACCAATCTGTCAGCTGTAGAGGCATCTGTCCATGACAGTATTGGTAAGGATGACCACAGTACAGTCCTTGTGGAGACAAAGTCCGGCCTTCACATTTAAAATAATTTCCATTGTGTTGTGTTGCACTATCACCATGCTAAATGGGACAGATTTTGAACAGATTTGACAACTCAAGACTGGGCATCCATGAGGCACTGTGTGCCATCAATAGCAGCAGAATTGCACTCCAGCACAATCTGTAAGATCATGGCTTAACAGATTCCTTACTCAACCATTACCATCAAGCCAGGGGATCAACCCTGGTTCAATGACGAACACAACAGGGCATGTCAGGAGCAACACCGGGCATACCTGAAAATGAAGTGACACGTGATGAAGTTACCAAACAGGGCTAGTTTCATGCCAAATAACTGAGCAGCAACAGGTTAAAGACAAAAAAAACTACAGATACTGGAATCCTGAGTAGGCTGGAAGAACACAGCAAGCCAGGCAGCATCAGGAGGTGGAGAAGTCAATATTTCAGGCATTAACCTTAACCCTTCTTCAGAATTAGATGTGGGGGTAGGGGGAGCTATAGATAAAGTGAAGCGGGAGTTTTGTGGGGAGAGTAACAGAAGGGTGAGGTAGTGATAGGTGGAAACAGGAAGTGGTATGACCTAGTTGGTCCTCCTGTTACGAATCGGATTCATCTCTCCCATCAACCAACCAGGTTGTATCTACTACCTGTTTCCACCTATCACTACCTTACCATTCCGCTATTCTCCACATTACACCCCACTCCCCTTTTCATCTGTAGCTCCTCTGCCCCCACGTCTAATCCAGAAAAATGGTTAATCTCTGAAACGTTGACTTCGCCACCTCCTGATGCTGCTTGGCTTGCTGTGTTCCTCCAGCCCTGTTTGTCTACAAGTGATAGACAGAGTTAAACGATCCCACAACCAACAGATCAGATCTGAGCTCCACAATCCTATCACATGGTGGTGGATGATTAATCAACTCACTAGAGGACAAGTCTCCACAAATATTGCCCCATACTCAATGATGGAAGAGCTTGGCACATAATATAAAAGATAAGACTGAAGCTTTAGCAGCAATCTTCAGCCAGAAGTGCCAAGTGGATGATTCATCTTAGCCTCGTCCAGTGGTCCCCGGCACTAACACCAGTCTTCAGCCAAGTCGATTCACTCCAAGTGATATCAAAAAATGGTTGGAGACACTGGATGCTGCAAAGGTTATGGGCCCTGACAATATTCTGGCAATAGTACTGAAGATTTGTGCTCCAAAACCTGCTGCTCCTCTAGACAAATTACAATACTGGCATCCAACTGAAAATATGGAAAATTGCACATAAAAGGCAGGACAAATCCAACACGGCTAATTACCACGCCATCAGTCTCTTCTCAATCATTAATAAAGTGGTGGAAGGTGTCATCAACAGTACTGTCAAGCTGCACCTGCTCAGTGAAACCCGGTTTGGGTTCCACCAGGGCCATTCAGCTCCTCACCTCATTTCAGCCTTGGTTCAAACAAGGAGAAGAGTTGAATGCCAGAGGTGAAGTGAGACTTACAGCCCTTGATATCAAGGCTGCATTTGACTGAGTCTGGCATCAAGGAGCCCTAGCAAACCTGGAATCAATGAGTATCAGCAGTAAACACTTCGGTGGTTTGAGCCATACCTGGCACAAAGGAAGATGACCGTGGATGTTGGAGGTCAGTCATCTCAGATCCAGGACAAATCTGCATGAGTTACTCAAGGTAGTGTCCTAGACCCAACCATCTTCAGTTGCTTCATCAACTACCTTCCCTCTATCATAAGGTCAGAAGTGAAGATGTTCGCCAATGATTGCACAATGTTCAGCACCTTTGGTGAGTCCTCAGATACTGAAGTAGTCCATGTTCAAATGCAACAAGACCTGGATAATATCCAGGCTTGGACTGACAAGTGGCAAATAACATTGGTGTCGCACAAATGCCAGACTCTGACCATCACCAATAAGAGACAAGCTAACTACCACTCCTTGAAATTCCATAGTGTTACCATCACTGAATCCCCCAGCATCAACATCCTGGAGGTTCTATTGACCAGAAACTCAACTGGACTCACTACATAAACACAATGGCTAACAGAGCTGGTCAGAGACTAGGAATACTGCAATGAGAAATTCAGCGCCTGATTCCCCAAAGCCTGTCCACTGTCTACAAGATACAGGTCAGGTGTGATGGGATACTCTCCACTTGCCCAAGTGAGTGCAGCCCCAACAACACTCAAGAAACGTGAAACCATCCTGGACAAAGCAGTCTGCTGGATTAACATTACATCCTCAAGTATCCACTCCCTCCACCACCAACACTCTGTACACACTGCTGATACTATCTATAAGATGAACTGCAGAAAATCAACAAAGATCCTTAGACAGCACCTTCCAAACCCATCACCACTTCCATCTAAAAGAACAAGGCAGCAAATGTATGGGAACACCACCACCTTAAAGTTCCCCTCCAAGCCATTTATCATCCTGACTTGAAAATATATCACCATTCCTTCACTGTCACTGGGTCAAAATCTTGGATATTCCTTCCCAGTAGTATTGTAGGTAAACCCACAACTGATGGTCTGCATCATTTCAAGAAAACAGCTGACCATCATCTTCTCAAGGGCAAGGTAATAAATGCTGGCCAGCCAGTATCACTCACACCCAACAAAATGAATAAATAGATAGATAAATTCTGGCCATTGTATTTACTGTAAGAAATTATACAGGCATTCTATGGGGAGGCAAATCCTCAAACAGTTTCTCATAAAGCTTTTAACATACTGAAACTACCTTTTTAACATATTTAATGAAATATTTTACTCCTTGTTATGATAGCAGATTATTCATTCATGAGCCTTTTAAAACTATGATTAGCAGATACAATGCATTAATATTATTTCATCTATTAGAGATGACAGATACACAGTAAACTATTAACTGAGGTTGTGAGAGAGAGGTAAGTCTTCATTTGGTTCAGCTTTGATGACGGATGTGACAGTCAATCCTCAAGAGTCAAGTTCTGCCACAAGTGCCACACATGAAGCTTCCACATGATAATGTGGGCTATTGTTTTCGGTGCTGGAATCTGTTCTTAAGCTGTTTCAGCCACTGGTCATTGTGGCTGTCCACAGGAGATGTGGCCATATTACTGACTCCTCAGACACACCACTCATCGTCAGGCTCTGGCTAGCTCACCATTTTGGAAAGCCTTTGGATGGGCGAAAGCTTTCCATTAGGGTAGTGGGCACAATACATTGAAGTTGCCTCTGTTTGATCAGTCTCAATACACTGGGAGCTATACCATCAAGATTACTGCCACATTTGGGATTTTATCTTGCCAAGGTATAATACATCACAGACGTCAAAGATTTCGAGCTTATTTTCTTGGAAGCTATAAGTAATCCATGTTTCATGGCCATATAGCAAGTTTCTAAGATCACAGATCTTACTGGGTCCTAAGGGCCTGCTTGACATGATCCATGTATCTTTCATGAGTCAACCAGAGATAATTACTGCTTTCCTAATATATGTAAAGGATTTGATCAGGGTACGGACTGTCTGTCATCACAGACTCAAGGCAGCAGAATTTGCTAATCACATCCAAAGTGGATTTATTGTGATTATGTAGGAAAAGTGCAACAGCTTGTTCTATGACATTTTCTTGACATTTAAAATCAGGGATACCCTATTTCTAGGCATAGTCGAAGGGTGTTTATAGCTATGTTCTTGTGTACCCAGTCAGTTCAGCAACTTCAGTTTAGAGATGTTTACTGATCATGACGCAAGTGTTTTTATCTTCACTTTCAATCTTGACAGATTGTAGAGCTTGCAATCTAACCTAATGTAATAGGTTTACGTATTTGGCGGCAAGCTGAAGGACTGGAAGACTGAGATGAAAATGCTAAATAGATTTGGACTATATCCTGTTTCACTCCATTTTTCATTCACTGTTGGAATTGGAGCCATCAAACTGTACAGTACTGTGCATCTTGTCATGGAAGAAGTAGATGAAACTAGAGGGCTTGATGGACTTCCAATTTTTTCAAAATTTTCAAGAGCCCTGCTCTGCTGACAGCATTAAATATCATAGTAAGATCTGCCAAACTAAGGTAAAGACCTTAGTAAAGACCTATCTCTTATACTGCTCCTGTGGCTATTGTACCAGGAAGATCATGTCCATAGTAGATCTGCACAGAATCTGCACTGTGTTTCCAGGTACTCTCGGTCTACAAGGAAATTGAGTTTTTTTTTAAGTATAGGGAGTGAGATACTTTGTAATTGTTGCAGTGACTCCTGCCACCTTCGATCTTGCACCATGTGATGATTTTTACATCGCACATTTTCTGTGGAATGGAGCCTACCTTCTCACAGAGAAGAAGGTCAAAACCATGGGGGAATAAATGGATCTTGCCACACTTGTGCAGTTCAACCGGAAACCCATCTTTGCTGGCTAGCCTTCTATTTGCTAGACAGTCTATTGAACCTTCTCAACATAACTGATGAGGGTTGTTTATTGAACCCATCCCTGACAAGAGGTGGGGTAACAACATAAAGCATGTTGGGAGAGCTGGTGGCATAGTGGTAGTATCATGGTAATCCATGAACCCTAGGTTAACATTATGGAAAATGGTTTTAAGATCTACCCTAACAGATGGTGGTTTGAATTCAGTGGTTCTTGTGGTATTTCTACCTCTGGACCAGAATGTCTGGGTTCAAGTCCCACCTGCTCCAGAATACGTCCGAACATCTCTGAACAGATTGATTAGAAAATGTCTAAAGCATAAACTATGTCTCATGGAATTACAGTTCAGCATTGTGCTCAGTGGGACAGCTGTTTATTTCTCTGTGAATACCACACCATGTTTTGATTTCAGGAGAGCAATTTTTGTGATAGTAGGACTAATGGCTTCATGATCTCTCTGTACATGGCTGGTAGACTTCTATTGTCACAGACAGTCTGAATTTCTTAATGTAAGTTGATCCTAGTTGTAAGTCTGCTCACTGAGCTGGAAGGTTTGTTTTCAGGCATTTCAGAGGATGGTAGATGGGGGTCCAAATTGATGTGTTTATTGATGGAGTTCTGGTTTGAATGCCAAGCCTCTAGGAATCCCCACGTGTGTCTCTGTTTAGCCTGCCAAAGATGGATGTGTTGTCCCATTCAAAATGGTATCCTTCTTTGTCTTGATGTAAGGATACTAGTGATAGCTGACCATGTCTTTTGGTGGCTAGTTTGGTGTTCATGTATCCTGGTGGCTAGTTTTCTACCTGTCTGTCCGATGTAGTGGCACAGTCTTTGAATGGTATTATGTTAATGACATTTGTTTTGTTTGTTGTTTTTATAGGGTCCTTTAGATTAGATTAGATTAGATTAGATTACTTACAGTATGGAAACAGGCCCTTCGGCCCAACAAGTCCACACCGCCCCGCCGAAGCGCAACCCACCCATACCCCTACATTTACCCCTTACCTAACACTACGGGCAATTTAGCATGGCCAATTCACCTGACCTGCACATCTTTGGACTGTGGGAGGAAACCGGAGCACCCGGAGGAAACCCACGCAGACACGGGGAGAACGTGCAAACTCCACACAGTCAGTCGCCTGAGGCGGGAATTGAACCCGGGTCTCTGGCGCTGTGAGGTAGCAGTGCTAACCACTGTGCCACCGTGCCGCCCATCAGCCGTTGTTTAAGTGTGTTGGTAAGTTTGTGGGCTACTATGATGCCAAGGTTCAGAGTCGTCTGGTCATTTCAGAGATGCCTTTGATGTATGGTAATATGGCTAGAGTCTCTGGGCACGTTATGTCTGCTTGTCTGGGTTTGTTGCTTAGAAATTTGCAGACTGTGTTGTTTTGGTACCCATTCTTCTTGAACATGCTGTATAGGAATTTCTCTTCTGCTGCTCATAGTTCCTGGGTGCTGCATTGTGTTGTGGCCCATTTAAATAATGTCCTGATGAAACTCCGTTTGTGGGTGTTGAGATGATTGCTTCTGTAGTTAAGCATCTGGTCTATGTGTGTTGCTTTCCTGTAGATGCTGGTCTGAAGTTCTCCATTAACTGTTCATTACACTGTGGTCTCTAGGAAGGGGAGTCTGTTATTGTTCTCCTCCTCTTTTGTGAATTTTTTGCCAGTAAGGATATTGTTGATGATGTTGTAGGTTTTTTCTACTTTGCTCTGTTTTGTAATTGCAAATGTGTCATCCATGTAGTGGGCACAACGTTTGGGTTGGATCGTGGGGAGGGCTGTTCATTCAAGTCTCCACATTACTGCTTTTGCTAAGAAGCCTGATATTGGTGATCCCATGTGTGTTCCGTTGATTTGTTTGTAGGTCTTGTCATTGAAGGTGAAGTGGATAGTGAGGCACAGGTCCATTAGCTTGAGAATGTTGTTCTTGCTGATGAAGTTGGTGCTGTCTGGTGTTTGTGTCCATTCAAAGTGGAACTCCATCAATAAACACATTAATCTGGGCCCCATTTACCAAACTCTGAGAAAAACAACCAGGAACGATATCACCCACCTTAAGAGACCAAGACACATAAACACAAAGCGGGACATAACACGAGCACTTCACCAAAGCCACACTAATGATATTACCTAGCATGGTGACGAAACATCTGAAAACAAATCTTCCAGCTCAGCGAACAAACTTACAACCTTAACCTCAAATTGAGCTACAAACCTTCTCAAAAATTGCAAATAAGTTGATTCTGTTCTTGTTTGCAGAGTACCTTAAACTTTTTGCATGGTTGTCTTGGCTACTTTCCAGTCACGTAATGTTATAACTGTTGGATATGAGATGAGTATTACATGGAATTTTGCTGGCATTAATGATAGGTGCCATGTCAGCCAAGGAGGTCTCACATAAGGTCACTGTTGCATGTTCCACCTTTTCCAAAAGATGCTTCTGTTGCTTTGCAAAATGGTTGTGCTTCGTTACTTCCAAGCTTCATCAATACCATTATTGACACTTTCTAATTAAACTTTGATCGGTAGTAATTGTTCTGGAGATAGTGCAAAATGCTGGCATTTGACATCATTACTTCTGCAAAGAATGCTCCCTCAATATTGCATTGGAGTCAGCCTTGATTTTCATGCTCAAGTCCTGAAGTGCGATTTGAGTTGAGAAACTTCTGTGATAAGGCAAGAGTGCTGCCAAATGGAGACATAGTGGCATAGTGGTACTATTACTGGACAAGCACTCCAGAATCCCTGGCCCATGCACTGGGGACATGGGTTCAGTTTCTACCATGGCAGCTGGTGAAATTTGAATTCATTAAAGATTTGGAATTGAAAGCTAGTGGAGACCATGTAAGCACTGTTGATTGCTGTGAAAATTGATCTGTTGTCCTTACTTGGTCTTGCTTCCATGTGATTCCAGAACCACAGCAACGTGAATGACTTTTAACTGTTCTTTAAAATGGATCATGCAAGTTTCTCTCATCAATGGAACATTAAAAAATAATACAGCCACAGACAACAGCTAAAATGCACTAATGCCTGTTTGAGCCAACAAAAATGCAGAACTGAAAAGCTTCGACTAGTACAGGTACAACTGTAGCAAAAATGCACAGTGGTGTTTTTAGAGAAAGCAGCTGACCAGTATTTTAGAGAAAGCGACTAACCAGTATTGTGCCTGATGGGCTTCTGTTCTCTATCATGGTGCCTGATTCTACTCGCATTGACAGGTTGTTAAAGCAACTATGCAACCATTGCAACTATAAACTATTGAGAAAAACCATGCTTTTTCTAAACCATCAAAGTACGGGTTTGGGGTTCGGAGGGATCGATTGTTTTAGTGATGGCTCTAGTGAGAGAAGAAAGTTCTGCGGTATTATGAAATGCTGGCATTGTTGACTAAAATGAAATGATATTAAAAATTAAAAACCCATTGGGAAAATTACTCCTTAACAGGCCAGTGATTCGTCTATTCCAATGACTAAAATGACCCCATTATTTGATTAATAACAAATTAATTTCATTTAAACATCTTCACATTGTGTTTGGTCTTCTGCAAAACTTCAAACATTCCAAAACATCATGATTTTGACATTTCAACTAGGTCTAAAATGGGTGGTTTTCCAACAGTGCACTCTCAGTGAGCAGTCACCAAAGCAGCATAATGGAAATTCAAGGCAATCTGTACAAGACTTTCCAAGCATTCATCTCAATTCTCAGGCAGGCAAGCACTGTGCATGCCTGAAATTCCAACATTTGTTTCTGCAAGATATGGTTTTCTGCCAGGATAATCCCATTGGAAAATTAACTGTGCTTATTGAAAACCTGATATGAGTAGAATCTATTCTACAAGAAGTATGAACCAGGACTTCTCAAAGTCCATGGGAATTAAACAAAATAAAACACACAGTGAAGTTTTATTCAGGTTGAATTAGCAGCAGCCCTTGTATGTAGTGTAGATTTTACAAATACATTTGTCACAGTAGGATGTGGATTTTGTTAAATGCATATGTGAATCATATTGATGTGTTTTATGCTCAGGATCTAATACTTTAATTGAATGGCCAGGAATACTCTGTTGTTTAAGAAAATATGAGCTAAAGATTTGATTTTTTTCCACCAGGGAAAGGTTATGTTCTACTTAAATTATTCAGTTGCAACATTATTTCTTGCAATATAAGGTCTTTTGCTTTTACATTTAATTTTATTAACAGCTAACTGATTTTTTGATGAGGGTACAGTTGCACAAAGAAAGGTTTGAAAAGATTGGGTGTATATTTTTTGGTGTTCAGCAGAATTAGAAGTTCTTTAACTGAACAGTATAAAACTCTGGGAGGCCTTGTAAAGATAAATACTGAGAGGTTGCTGGACAACCTAGACTTAGAGGTCATAACTCCAGGATGAGGAAACAGCATTTGTTTGAGGAGACAGAGGTGAGAGAAATTATGCAACTTAGCTGATGTGAATCTTTAGAATTGTCTAGCTCAGTGATTGCAGATTTTTAGTCATTGAATTAAAGTGATTAGTAGACTTTTTTTAAATTAAGCGGATGGAATGAAATAGGGATACTAGAGAAAATCGGTGTTGATTTTGAAGATAAATCACAATCTTATTGCTTTTTGGAGGAAGTTGGAAAGGTTACATGATCCTCACCTGCTTCTATTTCTTATATATTAACATAAATATAACCTTCAAAATGGTTTGAAGTTAATGTATTCAAAATAATTGCATAACTGCATGTTGTTTTCTTTCTCTTGCTATTAATTTAACAGTTGTATTACAATATATAATAACAACAACATTCACTAGTATACTGCTTTTAACATATTAAAATGCTTAAAGGCAATTTACTGGAACATCATGTGACACTGAGTCACATAAGAAAATATTACAAAAATGGAGTCACATCCAGATCAAGGAAGTAGGTTCTAAGTGCTTCGTAAAAGAGAGAGAGATATAAAGATGGAGAAGTTTAGGGAGTAACTTCCAGAGATGACATCTGTTGTAGCTAAAATAAATGGATGAAAATCAGGATGTAAAAGAGGCCAGATTGGAGCAGTGCAGATATCTTAGAAGAGTGTAGGGCTGAAGGAGTTTACAGATGTACAGAACTGCAAGGCCATAAAAGGATTTGAAAATAAGAATGGAAGAATTAAATTCAAGGTATTTCCTGAATCCGAACCAATGTCAGCAAGCACAGGGATGATGGGTGAACCTGTTTAATGTAATTAGGTTACAGTTAGCAGAGATTTTGAATAAGTTTAAGTTTATGAAGGGTGGAAGCTGGCAAGATGGCCTGGGGAGAATGGAATACATAAACTGACAACTAACAAAGGTATAGATTAGGATTTCATAACAAGATGAATTAACACAGAAGTGAAGTGAAGATAAGCAACGTTGGTGATCTCAAAAATATGAGGCCAGAAGCATAAGGATGAAACAATGGATCCTTCTGAAGACATGAAAATTCAAAGCTTTAAAGCAAGGGAGGAGACAGAAAAGGCTAAATTGCTAGAAGATTTGAAATTAAAATTGCAGCTCTGGTTCTGATAAAGGTAGGTTTCAATTGGCATTTAGTGCAAAATACACTAGACAAATTCCAAAAGACACTGTCAGAAATTGTGTTCTTGGTCAAAAGGAGCACCAAGAGGAAAGCATTTAGAAATCAACTGCTGACCTGTCAAAAATGTCCAGATAATCGACAAATGCTGTAGCCACAGAACTAATGATTAAAAATCTTGCTAAGAAAAACTTCTAAATTGTGCTGACCTACTGTGTCCAGTTTATACAAGCAAATATAACTATTTAGCCAGCAAAGCTATTATAGGCTGACTTCAATTTTTAACTTTTTTCACTTCAGAAAATGAAACTCAAAGAAACAACACATTTGCAAGTATCATTGAATCTGATTATAGCTTTATCCTTAGTAGTATTATTCATTCTTATCTACTTTTAATTATTGTATATGTATGTTATCACATTTACTTGAAAAACTGCAGCAATATTTTTGCAAAAACTAAGCTCTTCTTTCAGACTGAAGTTTTGTTGCTGGTTATTTTAGAATTGAAATACATGGAAATAAAAGTGGAGGGGTTTACATAAGCAAGTTGATACATATCCTTAGCTAATGGATCACTCTGAGGACGTGCCTGATGCGCTTGTGACATTTACTGTGCGACTAATTGGTTATCAATTTATGAAAAATTACTGTGAACAAGACAATGGGGGCTGAGCAAATTATCTCTAAGAACTCCACACAATACAATAAATCCTGGTAATGAACTGGAAAATAAAAATCACTGATGTATGTCAATGTCACCTCAATCAGTTTCTACCATGGGTTGAATGACAAGTTTGATAGTTCCACCAAAGAGCCAGAATAGGCATGATAGACGGATTGGCCTCCTTTTGTCCAGTGTTAGTCTATGATTCTGTACCTGTTAATTAGCTATGTTAGAATCAAAGGGCTTCCTGCAGTGTTCACAAAACTCTCAAGAAGTACAGAATAAGGTATCCTGCAAGAATGAAGTTTTTCCCTTAAAATTATGCAACAATCACTTGGTTATAATATGCCTTTCATTAACAGTATACTTTCAAGAGTAGTAAGTATTCTTTAAGTATGTTTCTTCTGTTGTGTAATCATATCCTGCAGGTTCTTACACAACATTGATAACAATAGTAAATGCATCCTGATGAAGGGCTTTTGCCCGAAACGTCGATTTCGCTGCTCCTCGGATGCTGCCTGAACTACTGTGCTCTTCCAGCACCACTAATCCAGAATCCAGTTCTCAACTGTCTGGTTTAAAAGCTAGTCAGAATGTTAAAAAGGAGAAAGTGAGGTCTGCAGATGCTGGAGATCAAAGTTGAAACTTTATTGCTGGAACAGCACAGCAGGTCAGGCAGCATCCAGGGAACAGGAGATTCGACGTTTCGGGCACAGGCCCTTCTTCAGGAATTTCCTGAAGAAGGGCCTGTGCCCGAAACGTCGAATCTCCTGTTCCCTGGATGCTGCCTGACCTGCTGTGCTGTTCCAGCAATAAAGTTCCAGAATGTTAAAAACTAAACTGCTGTGTGAACACAGAAGCCAGCCATTTATCTTTAAATATTTGTTCTTCAGGAACTCATGAAATGTTACCAGAGCAATCAATGGTCATAAAATCTTTGTTTAAAAGAATGCAGGATCTCCTTCATTCGTGCTGACCCATAGGAATATATTTTCATGTTCCTCCACACACCAGTGGCTCCTCTTATTTTAACTTTGCAGTAATGATTTCTTCAATATGTTGACATAGGCCAATTGAGTGTGATGTGACCCTGAACAATGACATGTTATGGATCAGTGTCACACTTCAGCAGATTAGCCAGGTTTAAACCCAATTTAGTTCCACACTGTTCTGCTTCATACTGAGCAAGAAGGCCTTCAATAAAAGTCCTTTGTCTTGCAAGTAAAATGTAAAGGGGATATCTTAACAGGAGGGAACACATGTTGGAATACCCTTGCAGGACTTCAAATGCGAACCAATACAACCTTAGGCTTTGCTGTGCTGGGGTAAAGAAGAGATAAGAGAATATGGGATACATGGGTAAATAGGTGAATCAAACAACAGCTCAAAACCTAAACTCCTTTTTGATGGTTGCTAAAATTGAGGTCAAAGCTCATGGGATGATTGTGAACAACATCTTATATGCTAAATGCAAATTCTGGCAGCAGAGGGAACAGCAGTGCCTCTCTCGTAAACCAGACCTTAGATTAACTTTCCTCAATTAGCTCTAGACAGCTAACTGGAGTTTGTGAAAATGGCTGGTGGCATCCCCATCTTTTTTTTAAATGCCATTGTTTAAGTAATATTGCTCTAACCTTGCAACACAGTGATCAACATTTCTGGGGAAGCATCAAAGATTAAAATTAACCAAGTATTCTGACATCGTAGCAACATTCCTGTCACTCTGTTGCTGCTGCACCCTGAAGAATGAAGAACCTCTGTCAGCAATAAGTAATCCCCAAATACGTGTCAAATCCTTGTCCATCTATTCAATCACTCACTAGAAAATATATTACGAATGGAAACTCAGAACATTTCTGTTGGGTTATTCTCATTTTCTACAGTCAAGCGTCCAGCTTCCACTGAAAATTAGTTAGGTAATAGTCAGGAAATGAAGGCTTATATTTCTACATTGTGGTTCTTTTAAATCCCTGAATTTAGCTATTAACACTAAATAAAATAACTGGCACTGTGTATGGAATTCAAAATACAGTATTGCAAGGTTAGAGCAATGTTACTTGAAAAACAGCATTTTAAAAAAAGGAGGGGGATGCTACCAACCATTTTCACAAACTCTAGTTAGCTGTCTGGAATTAATTGAGGAAAGTTAATCTGGGATCTGGGTTATGAGAGAGGCAGTGCTGTTTCCTCTGCTGCCAGTGATCATATATACATCAACATAGCACCTAAGAACTGAGCTCCAAAACTCTGTTTCAAATACCAAGTATCATTGGCACACTTGCACTCATAGTAAAGGATTTTACTAAACAAACCCATATGGGTCCTAACTTTGCCCACTGTTTTACGGAATAGATTGAGCATTCTTAGTTTCAGTTCAGCTCAAGCCCCCTACTTCGGCTCTTTCTCTAGTATGTTGATGGCCTTTCCTTTGTTCAATATCATTTATTTTAATATTTTTAAAAATCACCTATTTTGTGAAAAGATGGAATTGCATATATATTCACATTAAAAAATTGCCAAATACCCAATCCACATCAGAGAAAGTGAGTCAAGAATGTGGCGCTGGAAAAGCACAGCATCCGAGGAGCAGGAAATTTGACGTTTCGGGCAAAAGCCCTTCATCAGGAAGGATTAACCCAAGTCAATCCATGCTCTTCCAATTCTACCACTCCAGTTCATCCCTACATCCAACATCTTTGTATGGAAATTTATGTCTGTGGATAGGTGTGTGTTGCCCCTTTAAGAGAGTGACCTAGAGACTGGAGCTAGGGGAGGCTGTGTAAAACTGACTGTGGAGCTAAGAGAATTAAATAAAGTATTCCCGAAAGCTAGCGTGCTTCCAATTAAACCTGTTGGACTATAGCCTGGTGTTGTGTGATTTTTAACTTTGTACGCCCCAGCCAACACCGGCATCTCCAAATCATGACTGTTTAATTTTACCCTCTGTCTACTTCATGTTCTATTCATGGTTAGAAACGTCATGGACAGGCTTGATCTTGAAGTGCAGCCCAATAGATTGAAAACTGGACACTTCAAACCCTGGACAAGATAATAGAAAATGAGCAAACCATCTGGATCCTTGAACTGATTTACATCAATTTGAGCTATAGGGAGAGGCTGAACAGGCTGGGACTGTTTTCCCTGGAGCGTCGGAGGCTGAGGGGTGACCTTACAGAGGTTTACAAAATTATGAGGGGCATGGATAGGATAAATAGACAAAGTCTTTTCCCTGGGGTCGGGGAGTCAAGAACTAGAGGGCATAGGTTTAGGGTGAGAGGGGAAAGATATAAAAGAGACCTACGGGCAACTTTTTCACACAGAGGGTGGTACGTGTATGGAATGAGCTGCCAGAGGAAGTGGTGGAACATTTAAGAGGCATTTGAATGGGTATATGAATAGGAAGGGTTTGGAGGGATATGGGTCGGGTGCTAGCAGGTGGGTTGGGATATCTGGTCGGACCGAAGGGTCTGTTTCCATGATGTACACCTCTATGACTCTATGACTTTATAATTAGTGACCTAATCTTAGATGATATAAATGAAATGTGTTCATCTGTTATTCCAATTTCCAACTCCCATTATCCTACATGGTCAGGTGGAGGCCACAAAGCATCATCTTCCTTTGTAATTTTGCTGTTTTCTATGATTCACTTTAGTTCATCCATGACATTTTCATGTATGTATGTCTGCTTCCTAAACAGGACATCATTTTCATAATTGCTGCTTTTAGTATACCTTAGTTTACCTTGATCATAACAATACTGCATCCTGCACTCATACAAAATGAGAATATTCCATCAATTTTACTTCATACGTTCAACTTTACTTCAATTTCAATCAGTCCATCTCTGATTTTTCCCTTCTTAAACCTCTCTATCTAAATTTCAGAGACTTCCAAAACTGCTTTGATTACATTTCCTTCTATCCCACATCCTCCCATCCCATGTTTCTTCCTTTCTCCCAGTTTTTCTATGGCATCTGTTCCAACAATGCCACATTCCACTGCTGTCAATGTGTATTTTTTTTCCATCAATACTGGATACAGGGTACAAATTTCACTCATCCTCACCTTCCAATCCATCAGCTTCTCTTTTCAATGGATTATCCACTGATATTTCCACCATGTTCAACATGATGCACATCTTAATCTCCTCTTTTCTTTCAGCATTCTGAAGCAGTTAAACCTCCCTCTCACACTGACCTATTCTTTTACCAACTTTCCAGCAACTTCCAAGGCCACCTTTCCATGACCACACAGAAGCTACAACATCTGTTCTTTCACCTTCTCCCCTCATTCCAGATGGAACAGTAATTTATATACATTTCATTCAATACTACATTTTGTGCTCTCAATGAGGTCTCCACTACATTGGGGATACTGAATAGAGATCAGATGATTACATTGCTGACTAGCCTCATTCAGTTGACAGGTATAACTCTGAGCTGTTATTCATTTATTATTGTAAGTTGCTGTCCAGTTTTAATTCCAAACACTATCCTTAGCCTCCTGTCGTACTTGTATGAAGTTCAGTAGATATTTAAAAAGAGAACCACATCTTTCTCTGAAATACTTTGTAAGCTTACTGACTCAATATGAAGTTCAACAATCTCAGAATCCAACTACTGTTTCCATTTGTTCCTCAGAGTAAAGGTACTGTCCTGTGTTTGACCCTGTCATCAAACTTTCATCCTGTTTGTCCATACAGCATCCCTGCCTTTCCCGTGATCTGTACTTGTTTAAAATCTGACCTCATCTAGTTCTGGTTAAAGGTTATTGATCTAAAGTCATAGAACTGTTATGCAGAAGGAGGCCATTCAGCCCATCGTGTCTGCACCAGCTCTCTGGATGAATGATTTTCATTCTCTGTTTTTCATTCTACCGATGCTCTTTGACCCCTTTCTGACTATTTTCAGCATTTTATGCTAATATTTCAGGCTTTCAGCACCTGTGGTATATTTTCTTAAAAATCTTTAAGATACACTCTTCTAGCTGACATGAACTGAAGCCTTCTTTGTATTATCTTCTGATAATTGTCTTTCAAAGATTCTCCCTCCATCAACGTTGTCAATTTACAAGATTCAACCATCTTAAAAGCAAACCATTAGATATTATCATTTTAAAAAAATGCTTTTATTTTAACAGATAGAGGTCAAACGTCTACAGATCTAGTAGCCAGTATACATTCTAAAATGTGGTTGACTGTAAATTCCAGCACAGATTCTACTAAAGTATGTGGATTCTTGGATGGGGGTGGGGTTACTAACAATGCTTTTATGTTGCTTGATGGCACACTATGAGTTGGGTTTATGACAGACTGATCAAGGAAAAGACAAGGCAAAGAGTTGTCTTCAGACTTAGACTTCAAAGTAAGACTATTTATTTTACATTAACACCAAATACTAATCACTCAATGGTGATTATTGGTGAGGGCTAATGAATCTTCTTTTTATATTCATGTTCATGTGGTCTCAGGGTTCTTTTACAACATCGGCTCTTATAAATATTTTAAATGAAGAACTAGGTTACTAGAGACACAGTTGAATAAAACTATCTTATGTGGGCTGACTGACTGGGGTAACTCTGGTGGTGGGAATGCAGGAAAAGAGAAGGACCAGTTTGGCACCTCTGAAAATATTTTTTAAGCATTTCTTAAATATTCAGTGTCCCTGTTTTATACATTTCTACAAACCATTAGTTTCTGTTTTTGTTACAATGTCCCATGAGGGGCTGGTTAACCCTAAATTTTAGGTTTGTTTGAGAAGCGTAAGACAGGGTATGTCTGTGCTCCTGCTTGGTGGCAGTTATGACAATCTTGGGACTCAGCTCCTTAGGGTAGACTGGATGGAGGAGTTTATAGACCTGATAGGGGAGTTTGGGATGGTTAAGTGACAGACCATACTATTCCCTCTCATTTTAATTGTTCCTGCATCGAGTTTTGCGGTGTAGTATATTTAATCTAGAATGGAAATCATATGACAGGTGATGCTGGAGGGTGTGTGGGTTTTCCCAGCTATTGCGCTATTCCAAAAAGCCAATATAAATGAGATATGCAACCTGGTTACAATACTTAAAACATAACTACCTCTTTTAAGTGGGCTTGTCACACACCCACTCACCTGACTTCCATTAAAATGGGGAAAGGTGGGTTGGTGTTAGAATTCAAACATTTAATACATTATCCCCCTCATACCCAGTGCAAATGTATTTGTTCCACTGTGGTTAAATGCTCCTTTAAGATCCAATCAAACTGCATAAGCTTAACATTTAGCTGTTTTTTTGGGATATGACTTTGCTTCGTACAATGACAGAGAATTGGTCAGAGCCAACTGTTACAGCTGACCCTGCTGTTTGCTGGGAGCACACAGACAGAGAGAGAGAGAGAGAGAGAGAGCAGGAGAGAGAGAAAATTGTTCTCAGGTATGAATGGATGGGTAACAGGTTTTTTTTTAGCTTTACAAATCCTCCTGCCACTATGCTTCAGTAAATTGTAGTTACTGTTTCTGAACGTTTTTACAGAGCAGAAAAATATCCTGGGCAATTTGGAGAAGGTGTTTCACACCCAAGAAAAATGTTCCATTGCTTTGGACAGATGAATTGTGAAGAACAAACATCAGTTGAGACAGGAAAATGGCTTTGTCTGGAAACAGCTTTGCTTCAAGGAGAGGAAGGAACAAGTGACTGATATTGAACAGGAGCAGCAACAGCAGCAATGATATAATTTCGGAAGGAAATTGGATCGGAACATTGAAAATAATTTGATTTGACAGCAGCATCAGCTGACAACTCCAGAAGTTCACTTCAACTTGTTTAAAAAATGCAAGAAATGCACCTAACCCAAAACCTTGGCTGCATAAGTTAGTTTGAAGGTCAAACTCAAGCTACTGTAAAGCTTATAGATATCAGGAAAGCAAAAATGCTCATTTTCAAATTAACAACATGGTTTCTGAATCAAGAAAGCAAGATGGAGTATTTGGAACATATTATTTCTGTGTAAATGAGGATTAGTTACTTTGAAAACTTCTGTCTGGCATTGAACCCACTAGGAGAGAAAACTGATGGAGAACAGCCATAAAGAGCAGGTGAGGGAAACACTAAAAGAAATAAAGTGAAGTGGAAAAAGGTAGGATTTATAATGAAGTGATGAAAGGTAGTAAGAAAGCAAACACAAAGGTTAATGCAAGCAGTTAGTTTCAAGTTTGTTTTGAGTGTTATTACTGAGGAACAACAGCTGAAGGAATCTGATGAAATGGTAAGGAAAAGGCAAATGATCAGACATGTCTTATCTACAATTGATACAATGAGAGTAGCAAAGCTACACGAGATGGTAGTTCAACAAAGTAGATATGAATTTACATGAGCAAGAGGGTAAGAGAAGAGAGGAGGACAATAAACTCAGAAGTCTGAATATAATGAATTGGGATGAATATTGAAGTCACTGAGGCTAACAAGCCTCTCAGTATAAAGGTTGAAGGAGGAATGAAATGAATATAGCTCAGTAGAAAAATTGACTCATGTTGCCAGCACAGAATGAAGGTTTTAAGTGAGAGGACTGAGGTGTAGAATAATCTGAGATACCTAATGAATGAGAAGGTGTTTTAAGACTAAATGGTGATGGCATGGAGTAGTTGGTGATAAGAGCCATGCTGCCAGTGTCGTATTTTGGGTGGCCAAAGTGCTGAGATTGAGTCAACACTTTGGAGCAAGCTGTCACTGAAATTCAAGGTTTGGAGGTGCCAGTGTTAGATTGGGGTGTACAAAGGTAAAAATCACACAATACCAGGTTATAGTCCAACAAGTTGACAACCACCTGATGAAGGAGCAGCGCTCTGAAGGCTAGCATTTCCAAATAAACATATTGGACTATAACCTGGTATTGTGCGACTTTTAACTGAAATTCAAGAGTTTGGAAGTCTAATTAGAGAAAAAAAACACTGCTTACTGAAAGAATAAAGATAGCAGATTGGGTCAGGGGATGGGCAGTGGGACTTTATATCAGCAGTTAACTTGCATTTAGGGCTAAAATGTACCACCATTAAAGGCACTGGATCATCAAAAGTGACCGAGAGGGAATAGGATAGAAGTTAAAAGCTATCAAGGAATGGCTAAAGATAGAAGTGTACAGCAATGTGCTCCCTGTCAAAGAACAATCTTGAACTTCTGTTTCTTTTCTTTATAGGTGACACTAAAGGCAAATGGTGTCACTTCAGTTAGCTGTTTCATGTAAAATATTATGCTTCCAACAATTGTTTCACTTTTAATTTCACATCTACATTTGCAAGTACATTGACTAATAGAGAGACCACATACATGCAAAATATATTTTCCTTTGTTCAGTTTCAAAAATATTTTTCACCAAAGGATTCTCTGATTGTTTCCTTGTATTAAGATTTTGTTCTACATACTTTCACACATCATACAATGCTACAATCTTTTCTTGACTGCTACATTAAGATATTTTGAGAACTGAATAAGACATTGTCATGTAACATTCACTGTGGATTCATTATGCTTAATTAGTCATGTAACTTAATGAGTGCCATGCCACCTTACATTTGTAATAACTTTTAAACCATTTCAAATGTAACATAGACTGACAATATGTACAGAAAACTGAATGATGTAGAATACAACTCATAAAACAGCATGGACAAAACTAATCACTGTTTCCATATAATTAATGAAAACTTTTGTTGATAACAAGAAAACTCGGATGACTTTATCCAAAAAGTAAATACTATTTTGCTAATAAAAATATATTAACACCATCAGAGGTTTGCAAGTTTCAAGAGAGATCAATGACACCCAAGATCACATTGTAAAGACATTTTTGTAAAAATCTATAAAACCTGACAAATAGTGATAGCAAACTTCGCAGTCTATCTTCTGGTTATGACTGGCACATCTGTTGGAAATTACTGTATATGTTGGTACTTGTAAACATGAAAGTACAGTAATTACAATTTCATTCCACTTGGTACTTGTTGAACAAATGTATTTGATCTTTAGGAATTTTAATCTTACCTCCATCATAAATCCATCAATATTAACTATACCCAGAAGTAAAATACGGAAGAACAGATTATCTTGATCAAACAAGCTGAATAGCAAAGCACTCATTTGCTAGATTTGGGAACTGATTAGCCTCCAGCTCACAGTCTCAAAAATAGAACAGCCTCTCTCACCTATTCACGAGATCTTCTCCATTCCAGCATGTTAGTCCATCAGCAGCTGCTAAGTCATTGACACACAATTGATCAGCCAATCCACCGTACAAAGTCCTGTATAACCGTAGACTATTGATGAACTCTCTGAAACAAACAAAACATTTCCTGAGTTAGAAAAATGTACAACTTGCCAAACCACTGCAAATTGTTTTGCCAAATTAGCAAATGGATTACACAATAGTTCTTTGAGATAGAAATGAAAAAGTTGAACATATAAATGTCTAATAGTGATATTGGTTGATGAATGTTTACCACAATTGTGGACAATGCTTTCTCTGCTATTAAATAAAAGCATCCACTCATTAATTATCAATGAAATATCATACCAAGGATATTCATTTGCTAATATTAGAAAGAATAATTTGCAGGATTTATTAACTATAAGCTGAATATCTGTATATCTGTACCATTACCTGGCTCATAATATTGTTGTATTAATTCCCAAAATGTAAAACCCAAAGGAAATATGATTTCAAAGAAAAAGGTGGAGGTAAAGCATTCTGATTAAAGAAGCTCATATCTCTGACGAAACAATGCCACTTTCACTGAACTTTACCAAGGTCAAGTCAGAACAGAATGGAACTAGCTTGTTTATTGCCATCAAACCCAAACACCTAAAAGAAGTCAGATATGGAGAAAAAGGGGACTAAATTTTACCAAACATTGGCTAAGTACCAATCTTGACAAGTTTCATAGAGGGTTCTCTCAGAGTCCTAATAAGTTTTCTCATGCTATCTTCCCAAACCCAGTTAATTTCCAATGCCACATTTCTTTATTGTAGCCCACTCATTGTACCCTCCGTTTCACTGCAGTCATCCACAGCTGCCCTGCATGGATCCTGTCAATTTCCTCAAACCTGCCACAGGTAGACAGGCCAGTGAAGAAGGCTTTTGACACACTGGCCTTCATCAGTTAGGGCACTGAGTATAGAAGTTGCAAAGTTATGTTGCAGTATTACAGGACGTTGGTGAGGCCGCACTTGGAGTATTGTGTTCAGTTTTGGTCACGTTGTCATTAAACTGGAAAGACTGCAGAAGATATTTATAAGAATGTTGTTTGGACTCAATGGTCTGAGTTATAGGGAGAGATTGAACAAGCGAGGACTTTTTTCTTTGGGAGACTGAGGGGCTCTTTATAAAGGTGTATAAAATCATAAGAGGCATGGATAAAATGAATGCATTCTTTCTTTTTCCTCAGTTGGAGTATCGAGGACTAGAGGACATCAGTTTAAGGTTAGAGGGGAAAGAATAAAAGGGAACCTGAGGGTAACGTTTTCAAACAAAAGGTAGTACGCATATGGAATGAGCTGCCAGCAGAAGTGGTTGAGATGGGTACATTAACCACATTTAAAAGCCATTTCGACAAATACAAGGATAGAAAAGGATTAGAAGGATATGGGCCAAGTGCAGAGAAATGGGGTTAGCACGGATGGTCATTTTGGTTGGCATGGACCAGTTTGGGCCAAAGGGCCTGACCCCATGCCTTAAGACTCTATGACTCTATGATGTCACACAAATGAAAATTGGCACCCTACTTTTCCAATAAGAACAGGTATGTCCTGGTAGATGGACCTTCCTCAGGGCCAACACAGGATACCACGATATCAGACCCTGCCAGCCTGCTCCAAGGTTGCCATTTGAGTCACTGTAAGGAACACCTCACAATAAAGAAAGGTAAAATGGCCTTCTGCATTTGATAAGGGTAAGTGACTTCATCTTCTACCTGCTATTGCATACTAAATCTAACTCTACTTTTGCACCCACTTCCCATGATCATGTGGTTCATGATCAACCACTCACTGTGGTATACAAAATCCTATATCACTTGCTTTCACATACCCCAAAACTTTCCACAACACAATGCCTGTGTTTCCTCTGCACTGCCTACTCACTGACATGAGACACCTCACCACCTTGCCCCCACCTGAACCAGCTAACAGCTGTGTCACCCTCTTTCATCTCACTCACCCTTCCCTTTGTTTCATTTGAGAAGAAAATAATCTACAAAGGCAGCGGGCGCCAGGCCAAGGGATGGGTTGACTGACAGTCAGCATCTCTGACTGTCAGTCAACCCATCCCTTGATGGGTTGGCATTATTATAGGAGCAGTAATGTCCCAATAACAAAGTAAGAATTATTGTCCATTGCCATGCTGCTCTCCAATTCAAGGAGAATGAGACCTGGACTTCAAAGTCTGTGAGAAGATTTGTAGCTCGGGTCTCGTTGTTGTTGTTCTGTTCGCCTAGCTGGGAATTTGTGTTGCAGACGTTTCGTCCCCTGTCTAGGTGATATTCTCAGTGCTTGGGAGCCTCCTGTGAAGCGCTTCTGTGATCTTTCCTCCGGCATTTGTAGTGGTTTGAATCTGCCACTTCCGGTTGACAGTTCCAGCTGTCCGCTGCAGTGGTCGGTATATTCCCTGGCTGTTCTCTGTTTGGCTTGTCCTATAATAGTAGTGTTGTCCCAGTCAAATTCATGTTGCTTGTCATCTGCGTGTGTGGCTACGAAGGATAGCTGGTCGTCACGAGGGAATTCCTAAAGGCATGGCACTCATTCACAGATTCAATCAATAAGCACATCGACCTGGGCCCAATATACTGACCACTGCAGTGGACAGTTGGAACTGTCAACCGGAAGTGGCAGATTCAAACCACTATAAATGCCGGGAGGAAAGATCACAGAAGCGCTTCACAGGAGGCTCCCAAGCACTGAGGATGTCACCTAGACAGGGGATGAAATGTCTGCAACACAAATTCCCAGCTCGGCGAACAGAACCACAACCTGGACTTCATTCCAGGTGCACCTTCTTCACAAGGAGATAGGGCAGTGCCATAGGCACCCAGCCAGAGGAGGAACTACATACAGACTTCCCCAATAAGTCTCCTCTTTGGATTCACCAGATGGTACTTAGCTATCCACCTCCACCCTGTCTGCCACTCACAACCCTGAGAGAAATCAAGCCAAGGAGGGTGCCTCTGCTTCTGACCAGGACACTTCCAACACATCTGGGTTCACTGGACACAAATGCTCCAAGGGTCACTTAACTAAACACTCAAGATGAACAAGTTTCATTGTAGGACAGGCTCCCTCCAATCCAGCTACAGATCCTGACACTGCACCAAGACATACTAGAAGCGCAAGGAAGAAGACTGAAGGACACAAAAGTGATATGGTTGACACTTTATTATAAACACAATCTCACACTTGTAAATGTATATTCATGCGGTGTAAGAATTAATATTAGTTCTGTTTAGTTGTATGTTTCATGGTGTAAGATGCAAAGTGAGCAACAGGAACTTGGAAGGTGTTTGTAGCTTTGACAACTGGGGTCAATCTTGGTCAAAAAGTGTGGTACTGGAAAAGCACAGCAGATCAGGCAGCATCTGAGGAGCAGGAGAATCAATGTTTCTGGCATAAGCCCTTCAACAGGAATGGGAGTGGGGGGGGGGGGGGGCGTGTAGGGGGAAAGAGGACTGGGAGACAAATAGGAGGGTGGAGGTGGGGTTGGGGGTCAGGGGAAAGGGACTGGGAGATAAATAGGAGAGTGGGGGTCGGGGAAAGGGACTGGGAGATAAACAGGAGGGTGGCGGTGGGGGTGAGGTAGTTGGGAAGATGATAGGTAGTTGCAGCTGGAGGGTGATGGTGATAGGTCAGAACAGAGGATGGAGCGGATAGGTAGGAGGGAAGATGGACAGTAAGGATAGTTCAAGAGTGTGGTGCCAAGTTGGAGGGTTGGATCTGGGATGAGGTGGGGATAGGGGAATTAGGAAACTGGTGAAGTCGAATTGTTGCCGTGTGGTTGGAGGGTCCCAAGGTAGAAGGTGAGGCCTGGGGTCAATCTTACAGGCTTCATTAAATTTTTTGTGCATCACAGGTATAGGTGGTGATTGATCTCTGATGCTGCATAATCTGACCAAGAGTACTTGGACATGGATTCTGACTCGACACAGTAAGGCAATACCCAAGGGTAAATATAGCATTTAGTGCTTGGAGGTGACTTTCCCTTACTATATGGATGTTTGTTTAATGCAATTGTCCTTTGAAATGCCTCACATTGCATGGTACTGAAGATTGAAACAATTACTCCAGCTACACTGGCTACGGTGGCAGCCATTTTCATCTGAATTGTATATTTGCTATTTGGATAATGATGAAATCAAACAGCAATTGCACTTAGGAACATAAGAACACAGGAAGAGAGGAACAGGAGTAGGCCTTTCAGCCTCTTAGGCCTGTTTTGCTGTTCAATAACATCATGTCTGATCTGTCACCTGACTCCATTTGTGATAAATGCATTTTTGATGATCAAATACAGGTGGAAGTATACAAAAGGCAGAACCCTTGGGAGCATTAATATGCAGAGGGATCTGGGTGTGTAGGCCCACAGATCACTGATGGCAGTTGAACAGGTATATAAGGTAGTTAAAAAGATATGCTGCAGCTTTATAGAATTTTAGTTAGACCACACTTGGAATATTGTGTACAATTCTGGTCACAATACTACCAGAAGGATGTTGATGTTTCAGGGAGGGTACAGAAAAGGTTTACCAGGATGTTGCCTAGTATGGAGGATTTTAGCTGTGAAGAAAGGTTAGATAGGCTGGGTTTGTTTTCATTGGAACACAGGAGGTTGAGAGGTGACCTGAGAAAAGTTTATAAGATTGTAAATGGAATGAATATAGGGGAAAATATAGGCTTTTTCCCTGGGTGGAGGGGTGAATTACTAGGGGACACAGGTTCAAGGTGCAGGTGGGTTTAAAACAGATGCGCGAGGCAAGTTTTTTACACCAAGGGTGGTGAGTGCCTAGAATACACAGTCAGAGGAGGTGATGGAAGCAGTCACAACAGCGGCATTCAAGAAATACCTGGATTAATACATGAATAGGAAAGGAATAGAGGGATACAGATCCTGGAAGTAAAGATAGTTTTAGTATGGAAGGGCAAAATGTGTCAGCTCAGGCTTGGAGGGCCAAAAAGCCTGTTTCTGTGTTGTATTGTTCTTTCGTCTATATGCCTACCTTGGCTCATGCCCTTTGATATCCTTGCTTAATGAAAATTAGTCAATCTCAGATTTAAATTTAACAACTGAATTAGCATTGACTACTATTTGAGAAAGAGAGTTCCAAACCTCCACTAGTCTTTGTATGCAGAAGTACTTTTAAACATCTCTCCTGAATGCCTTGCCCTGACTCTTAGATTATCCCTCCTGGTTCTAGAATCATAAACCAGTGGAAGTAGTTTATCTTTATCTATCATGTCTTTCCCTGTTCATATCCAGAAAATCTCAATTAGATCATCCCTTAACTTTCTAAATTCTCAAGAATAAAGCCTAATTTGTCTAATTATTCCTTCTAACTTAACCCCAAAAGTCGAGGAATGAACCTTGTAAACTTGCTTCACAGAGTGAGTCACAGACTCAGCCTCTCTGTCGAGGTGACCCCAAAGTTTCACATTACCTCTACTTCAACTATATCAGCTTTAATTCTCCCAATATTACCAGCCAACCCATCTATTTAACTGTTCAGCTCCATGTTTTACTTCCTGAGCCCCAGGACCTCGAGACATCATACAAAGTAGTACAAGCCAAAAGAACTGTGAATGCTGTAAACTAGGAACAAAAACAGAAGCTGCTGGAAAAGCTCAGCAGGTCTGACAGCAGCTGTGAAGAGAAATCAGAGTTAACGTTTCGGGTCCGGTGATCCTTCCTCAGAACTAATGGTAGATGGGAAAATGTTGATTTATATGCAGAGACAGAGTTTGTTTTTGGGGGGAGGCTGGTGGGGATAATGAGTAAACAATAAGTAGGGATAAAGCTCAAAGAGAAAGAACAGTTGGCGGTGGACAAGAAAAAAGATTGGAAAGGAAATGGCATCGGAGAGAGGAGCAGATCTTCTTCAAAGTGGGTATGCCTAGAAGAGATATGGCAGTGAGTTAAATAAGAAATAAAAACTGAAAGAACTGTGGATGCTGTAAATCAGGAACAGAAACAGAAGTTGCTGGAAAAGCTCAGCAGATCTAGTAACGGGATTTCCGTTCCAATTTATTGTCCTTTTCTGTATCTCATCATGCTGACTTTAGTCCCCAGTTCCCTATTACATCAAAGCAGCTGTACCTGATAATCACTCCTTGACTTGGAGTGGATAGAATCCCCAGGACTGAAAAGGCCCACCACTTTGATTGACTTGGAAAAGACAGCCTCATCTAATGAACAACCAGGCTCCTGACTGGTCTATACGCAAAGTTAAAACTCACACAACACCAGGTTATAGTCCAAAAGGTTTATTTGGAAGCACTAGCTTTTGGAGCACTGCCCCTTCATCAGGTGGTTGTGGAGTATAAGATTGTAAGACACAGTTTATAACTACGCAGCCCTCTGTCTAACATAGTGTGACTCCCCAGGCTGTATTGGACCCATAGGTATACGCAGGCTTGGTTGACACACATGCAGTGTGGTTGCTGTTTAAATTGCTGGTACATGGTGCAATATGAGGTTGATGTAGCACATTGACATGCAATAGCACGTGCCATGAAAGCTGACAACTATGACAAGTTAGGAAAAAGTGAGGACTGAAGATGCTGAAGAGTCAGAGTCAAAATGTGTGGCACTAGAAAAATGCAGCAGGTTAGGCAGAATCCGTGGAGTAGGAGAGTCAGCTCCCTGGATGTGGCCTGGCCTGCTGTGCTTTTCTAATGCCATACTGTTCAAATATGACAAACTGCCTGGTTTTGTGTCCACACTAAAAGGTAAGTCAAGAGAGAAGTATGGAGAACTTTTAAGCTATAGCCAAGAGGACAAAGCACGAAAGACAGGGCAAACCATGGTGGGGATTCTGTAAGCAATCAAGCCAGTGAAATATGAGTGAATGTTCAGGTAGCAAGCAGAGATCCCTGAGATGCAGGTCATGAACTGGGTGCCTGTCCCTCTACACAAAGTGTCTGGCAGCAGCATTACAGCAAAAGGTACCAGTGCATTCCAAAGTGAAGCACTGAATTTCAAAATAGTCTTGTAAATGGATTAGAGATGTGCCATGAGGATGCAGTGAGGCTCGTACATGTTTGATGCCAACATCTGTGGAAGGGGAGTATCTGTGGTTAACTCCCAAGGAGCATGTCCTGAGATTTTGGGGACACGTGTCCAGGAGCAAGTAGTGTGCTGGAGATGACTGGTACCTGCTCTGATTATCAAGTCAGCATTGGTGCCATTCTTTTGCTAACCAAGAATTGGGAGAATGGGAAACTGCATAATAAAGAGGTGACAGTTTTACAGGTGTCTTATTGCTCACTAACTATAATCTTATCTCGCTGTTCAACACTTGCTTGGAAAATAGGACATCATGCCCTTCACATTGAGAATTTTCTTACTACCAATCTCATGTGATTTGCCCAGTTTTGTCCCTAGTGTCCACATTGTTCAGTGATTAAGCAGATTCTGCCCAGCATGTCTGTTGTTTGTCCATCTCCATGGGAAGCTCCTTCCACTGGATGCAAATAATCATATAAATGTTGTATTTGCATATGGCCAGTTTATTATAATGCACAGCACCTCTAAAGTTTTTGGTATGGAACTGCACCTCAGTATCTTAAAGAGAACAACTTGTAAGCAGTCTATACTGCACCTTTCAGGTTGCTGCCTATTTGTCCGCATTGTGAAGATTGCCAACAACTCTTTTGTGTTATTGCCCAGCTGTGCAGGGTAGATTCTGTGTCACACATTCCTCCAGTAGTCACTACTTTACAAATACCAAATACTTTTGCATTACTGCTTTTGGCAAGCATCCAGCTGTCCTGCTAATTCAATGTATGGAATTTAATGCTGTTCTCCATAGTTTTCTAGTGAGGGCTATTAAATCAGGCGGGAGGCTTGCAAGTCTGGATCCTACCTCCTCCACCCAGGACTAAATGCTCACCAGAGGGTCTGTGGATGGTGTTTCTACCCTGCTACTAGCTGAAGCCCAAGAAGGGCCTTATTCCACTGCTGCTTAGGAACAGGAGCAGACAGGGAACTGTGATAAGAAGAGTGTGATAAGGAAACCAGAGGGTCTCTAATTCACAGACACTCAGTGCCTGATACAGTAAGTAAACAGAACCTTACAAGATATAAAAAGAAAAAATATGGGATGTTCCAAAACATCAGAATATTGCTTCAATAAACCAATGTATGCTTACTCTTGACACACTTTGTTATCCTGTGCTTGCTTTAAAAGAAGGCATTAAAAATTGTATACATGTATATTTAAAACATCAGTAACCTTTAGGTGCTGCCTTTACGGAAGACTAGTAAGTATAAATGACAATTGCTGCATCTTACTTTCTTCTGTTGGATAATGTCTCCTCATCTTCTTTATGAGTGATTTTCAGCCCAGGTTTAACATTGTAAGGATCTGTTTGGTGTTCCAAAGGTTGAGTGGGCTTTCGAACAGGATGTCCACAGGCTCTATTTACCTGAAAAGAAAAAGATGACTTACTTGGAATCAACAACATTAAGATAGAATTTACAACTGAAAAATATTTTTTAAAATGTTTGCTCAGTTAAGTCAGCTTCAATATATTGGATCAGTTTTTACACTAAGTTAATTTGATTCAGTATGGTTTATTTGAATTTATACATAATATCCACACATGTGGCAAAGATTACAGGCTGATCCCATTTTTTAAAAGAAAAATGGTGGAAAACTATGGTTACAAAGCTCAAGAAATGTAATTACTAATCTGCAGTTCTCAATTCACAGATAATTCATCAAATAAAGGAGATTGTCATGTGAGATTACTTCAGCAATAATATCACATTCATAATTCATCAACACCACCAATATTTATCCTCACAAATTTTACTTATGCCGCAAGTTGTTATTTTATAACATGTTTGAGACCTGGGATTGAAAAAGGAGTTTTTTTATGGTCTGTTATTTCTGTTCCTTCATTCTTGGTAAGTGCAGAGTTAATGCCCAAGAAGCATATTATGTTTTTGATATTTCAAATAAAAATGCCTGCAGTTTCCAACTGTTTGTTTTCAATCCTGTGCATTTATCCACTTCATCTCCAATAAATCTGATTAGTAGTTTATGGCCAAAGGCAAAGTCAAGCAGAGTGTTGATTCTTTCAGTTAAAGTCAAAGAAATTGTATGGCAGCAATGCAATGAAAAGGTTGCCATGTTCCCCCATCTACCTTGTTAGTACAGGATTATTATATTTCAAGGGGAATGGGAGACCAAAATGTTTAGCAACAGCAGAAGCTTTTTTGAGAAGGCATTTATTTTACATACAGCAGGCTAGACTGACCTGTTGCCTTCAAAACAATCAATGGTGTCATTATGATGTCACATGATCAACAAACTTGAATAAGTACACAATATGCACTGTATATCAGAGGCCCTTGAAATAAAAACATTGGAAATATTACCCAGTTAAGTAAAATATTCCATCGATTCTTATATGGCTGTTGGTGCACCTCAACCGTCGGCTTATTTTTCTCATTGGCTTTAACCTGTGGTGTTTTAGGTGTACTAGAAATGTTCTGAAATGACTGAATGTGTAGAGGTTTACATGATGTCATGGTATCCTCCACTGAGATACTGTGTCCTTCAGATGCTTCGACTACTTAAACAAGGTCATTTCCCTGGGGTGGAGGAGTCCAGAACCAGAGAGCATAGATTTAGGGTGAGATAGAAAAAATTTAAAACAGACCTAACGGGCACCTTTTTCACACAGAGGGTGGGCATGTATGGATTGAGCTGCAAGAGGAAGTGGTGCAGGTTGATACAATTACAACATTTGAAAGGCATCTGGATGGCATATGAATCGGAAAGGTTTAGAGGGATGTAAGCCAATTGCTAGCAAATGGGACTAGATTCCTTTAAGATATCTGGTCGGCAGAGACCAGTTGGACCGAAGGGTATGTTTCTATGCTGTACATCTCTAGGCTTCTGTGATGCTACTGTTCTTTCCTCAAGAATGATGGATTCTGAGGAATCTGATAAGCGATCTACTTAATTCCATTTGAGTTTGATATTTTCCAACCACATTCTTCCTCATTAAAGCTGGAAATTTCCTTTAGGAACATTTAAGGACTAAGCTTCAGATTGACTGTATAACTGAACATTCACATAAATACAAAAGGCATAACTTCACCTACATACTTTCTTAGTACAGGTTTTGAGGATTACAGCAAAATATGGCTTAGCTGCATCTGATATATACTTTGAAGTATCAACAAAATCTTCACTCCAATGTCCACCTCCATTCTTATCAGTTTGCCATTCAGCATAGAAGTTTAAATAACTCCACAGAGACCAATATCCCATCATCAAGTCACCCTTTATTTACGCATGGAGAGTCCTTGATACTGACTCAGGTCTCTCAGATCCAGCACTCAGTGTGAACAGGATGTCTGACACTCCTGTTTTTATCTGTTAGCCCAGGCTCCCTAATTGGACCAGATTAACAGCCCCAATCAGGGAACTCATATTCTATGACATCACCTGGCTGACCTCATTACAATCACTACATCCCTCTACCTCTGAGTCTGAGAACATAGGCCAGCTCAGTTTTTGTAGCTCCCTTTGGACCAATTCAGCACTGGGTCAGGATCCTTCAAATCTTCCTCTGATATGGGCAGCATGTAACGCACAATAGCTCACCTCTTGCACCAGGAGCATCTCAGAAGAAATTTATTCCCCTCTTCAATTAGCGCAGGCATTGAAGTGACAACATCCACTGTGCCCATCTCAGATTCTGCGATATCTTCAACACTTGATGAAGAGGGCTAACTCATGACTTCCAGAACAGTCAGAAAGGCAGTGAAGGAGCCGGGCATGTTTTGCTCCGTCATTGTTTGCGAACAGGCAGCTTTCATATGGTCCACATGCTTGTTCAGGACTGTCGCACCTACTCGAACTTAAAACATCACTGCACTTGACCTTGCATCAACCAGGCCACTTACCCTTGCAGGGCCATTCTTTTAGTTCCTGCATCAAACTGAAGTAAACTCTCTCTCGCTTAGTGGAATCTCGTGTCTGGCATTGGCATCTCTGATGCCATTTCACCCTTCCTCTCTGCTCTGGGAAAATCAGATTTAATCTCTTGCAAAGTCTTTTCCCCATTAGCAACACTGTTGGAGCTATCCCTGTCCTTGCACAGGGTTGATCCTATAATCAAATTGGAACCCAGAACGTTTGGTATCTAGTGAAGCTGTAGGCTGTTTCTTCAAGTTTGCCTTCAAAGTTTGGACTGCTTTTTCTGCCAGACCATTGGATGATGGATGGTATGGAGCTGTCCTTATATAACATATAGCATTCAATTTTAGGAAATATCAAATTCCCTGCTGGTAAATGATGGCCCATTATCTGTAACCACACGTCCGGGAGTCTATGCATTGCAAAATATGCACACAGTCTTTCGAATCATTGTCACCATGTTTGACAAATGAACTCTATGCACATTTAGCTATTTCAAATGGGCATCCACAATGACTAAGAACATTGGAACCAAAAAGGACCTGCATTGTCAATGTGTAATCGTGTCCATGGTTTACCCAGCCATTCTCATGAATATGGAGAATTTGCTGGCAGTAATCTTTGTCCTTGTTAGTACTCTATGCATTGTCCCACCTATGCAGCTACATCTGCATCTGATCCTGGTCACCAGACATAACTTTTCGCCAACATTTTCAGTTTAGATACCCCTGCAAGACTCTGAGGGAATCTGGTGGTGACCTTTGCTTGGGACAATCACTCTTGCTCTTCATAATAAAATACTTTCCTTGATGGTGAAATGGTCTTGCTGGATCCAGAAAGGTTTTAATTCTGGTTGTGATGGTGCCTATGTTTCTTCCATTACCACCAGCTTTTTCAGTTTTGCCAGGATGGGATCTTTCTATGTCCAAAGTCTGAGATTGTCAGCTCTGACTAGAAATGTGTTCAGAAAGTCTAAAATCATTATGGACCCTTCTGATGGCAGTACCACTGATGGTATATCTGCCAACAAGAGGCCGCTCAATGCATCCAAATTTGCTACTTGGTCTCCCAGATGGTGTTCCGTTATAGTTATATGCACTTAGTATTAGAGCCCACTGCTGGATTTGGCCTGAAGCTACGGGTGCACAGCCTTGTTCTCTTTAAGTAGACCGAGTAGGGGTTTGTGGTCCATTATTATTATCAATGTACATCTGTAAAGGTTGTAGGGGAACTTCCTGACTCCAAATATGACCACCAAATCTTGCTTCTCTGTCTGGGCATATTTACACTTTCCATTAGCCTGAATGCATATGCTATTGGGCATTCCTCTCCATTGGGCCACCGTTGAGCAAATACTAACCCGATGTCGTAAGTGGGAGGCATTGCATATCATTACTAGCTCTCATTTGGGATCATAGTGAGCTAACAGTTTCAAGGATGATAGCTGTTTCTTCACTTTTTTGAAGCCTATTGCTTGGCTAACATGACCCATTTTTAAGAGTTGATGCAAAGGTGTCAGCATGGAGACCAGGTTATGTATGAACTTTCCAGAATAGTTCACCAGCCCAATGAAAAACCAAAGGTTTGGTACTGATGTGGGAACCAGGATGTGATCAGCCTCACTTTATCTTCCAACACGTTTAACCTGGTCTTGCTGATCTTTTAGCCCAAGTACATCATTTGGGGTACCCGGAACACATATTTTTTCCTTTCTAAGGTGTACATCCACCTTAGGAAAATGTCTAAGGACTACATTTTTGCAGTTGCAGCTGGAGCAGTGACAGCAAGGATCAGGAAAGGTAAATTAATAACTTATCTTGTGAATAGGCAGGATCGCTGAGTAAGTGAGGTAATACATTTGGGCAGTTGCTTTACCCAAAATGCTACTTGGGTAGTGTCTCCCACCCATCCTCTTCCTCTAACCAATAAAAAGGTTCTGTGCGCTGATTCGGTAAGGTTACTAGTTTATTTTTCAATCATCTCTTTGAGAATTCAGAACAGTAGAAATTTATGATAAGACAGTTGCATTCTCCTCCTGCAGAATGTGGGAGGTAAGGGTCACCATAAGTGTCCACACTGACTTCATCTGTGGGAAGTGCACCCGACTCCAGCTCCTCAGAAACCGAGCTAGGGAACTGGAGCTGGAGCTGGATGGACTTTGGATCATTCGGGAGGCTGAGAGAGTAATTGAGAGGAGTTACAGGGAGGTAGTCACACGTCAGGTACAGGAAAATGTTAGATGGGTTACACTCAGGGGACATGGCAGAAAGGTTTAGGGAAAACACAAAGGCGTTCTCCTTCAACGTGAGGAATAAGAAAATGATCAGAGAGAGGGTAGGGCCAATCAGGGATTCTGGATGAAACTTGTGCCTGGAGTCTGAAGAGGTAGGGAAGGCCCTAAATGAGTTTTTTTGCTTCAGTATTCAATAGAGATAGGGACCTGTTGATAGTGAGAACACCCTGGTCTACGTTAATAGGCTTGTACAGATTGATATTAAGGAAGTGGATGTGCTGGAAATTCTGGGGAGCATCAAGATAGATTAAGTCCCCAGGGCCAGACCAGATATATCCAAGGTTACTACAGGAAGCGAGGAATGAGACTGCTGCGCTTGTGATGATGATCTTTGCATCCTCACTCTCCACAGGAGTACTGACTGATTGAAGGGAGGTGAATGTTGTTCATCTGTTCAAGAAAGGGAATAAGGAAATCCCTGGGAATTACAGACCAGTCAGTCTTATGTCTGTGGTCAGCAAGGTACTGGAAAGGATTCTGAGAGATAGGATTTATGACTATTTGAAAAAACATAGTTTGATTAAAGATAATCAGCATGGCTTTGTGAGGGGCTGGATATGCCTCTCAAGCCTTATTGCTTTCTTTGAGGATGTGACGAGACAATTGCCGAAGGTCGAGCAATGGATGTGGTGTATATGGATTTCAGTAAGGCATTTGATAAGACTCACCACGTTAGGATCATTCAGAAAGTTAGGAGGCATGGGGTACAGGGAAATTTGGCTCTCTGGATACAGAATTGGCTTGCCAAAAGAAGACAGTGAGTGGTAGTGGATGGAAAGTATTCTGTCTGATGGTTGGTGACCAATGGTATCCCATAGGGATCTTTTCTTGGGGCCTCTGCTCTTTGTAGTTTTTATAAATGACTTGGATGAAGAAGTGGAAGGATGGGTTAGTAAGTTTGCTGATGACACAAAGGTTGTTGGTATTGTAGATAGTGTTGAGGGCTGTTCAAGGCTACAACATGACATTGACAGGATGCAGTGCTAGGCTAAGAAATGGCAGATGGAGTTCAGCCTGGATAAATGTGACTATTCATTTGAATGCTGAATATATGGTTAAAGACAAGATTCTTGGAAGTGTGGAGGAACAGCGGGATCTTGGGTCCATGTCCATAGATCCCTCAAAGTTGGCACCCAAGTTGATAAGGTTGTTAAGGCGGCGTATGGTGTTTTAGCTTTCATTAACGGGGGGACTGAGTTTAAGAACTGTGAAGTTTTGCTGCAGCTCTGTAAAACCGTGGTTAGACCACACTTGGAATATTGTGTTCAGTTCTGGTCACCTCATTATAGGAAGGATGCATATGCTTTAGAAAGGGTGCAGAGGAGATTTACCAGAATGCTGCCTATATTGGAGGGCTTGTCTTCTGAAGTGAGGTTGAGTGAGCTTGGGCTTTTCACATAGGAGACAAGAAGGAAGAGAGGTGACTTGTTAGAGATGTAAAAGGTAATGAGTGGCGTAGATAAATTAGACAGCCAGAGACTTTTCCCTAGGACAGAAATGGCTGTCAAGAGGGGTCATAATTTTAAAGTGATTGAAGGAAGGTATTGGGGAGATGTCAGAGGTAGATTCTTTATGCAGAGAGTGGTGCATGTGTGGAATGCACTGCCAGTGGTGGCAGTAGAGGCAGAGACATTAAGGACACTTAAGTAACTGGTGGACAAGCACATGGATGACAGTAAATTGAGGGGTGTGTAGGTTCAGTTGATCTTAGATTAAGGTAATCTAAGGATTAAGATCACCTTGGGCCAAAGGGCCTCTACTGTGCTATACAGTTCTATGTTCAATGTTCTGTATTGAAGTTCTTAAAGTGCTCCTTATTGGTCTTCACTGTTATTAGCACTTCATCTTGGTAAATGGAGACATGGGGAAGACCTTGTAAAATGTTCATCATCATCCACTGAAAAATAGCACAGACTGACAATAACCCAAATGGCAGTGTAGTATTTTGGTACAAACTCTTATGGGTTTTTATTGTAGCATACTTCTGGGAATCCACACCTAAACATAATTACATGCACACATGGCTCACGTTCAGCTTTGTAAATGACAGCCCCCCTTGCCAGCTTTGTGTATGAATCCTCCATATGAGGGATTGGGTATTTATTCAACTGTGAAATGTGGTTTACTGTTTGTTTAAAATCTTACAAAGGTGAACAAACCCATTGCGCTTCACAATCGGTAAGACTGGTGCTGCCCATTCTGCAACCTGTACTGGTTTGATGATTCCTTCACTTCCCAGCCTTCTGATTTCTACTTCTACTTTTGCCTATAAAGCAAATAACACTGGGCAGGTCTTGTAGAATTGAGGAATTGCTTCCTGGTCAACATGCAAGGTGGCCTTGGCTCCTTTTGATTGTCCTAGACCTTCCAGAAAAATTTCCAGCTATTTAATTAGGCCGTCACTCAGGCAGACATTTTCTCATCAAAAAATGTTAAGCCAATCTAGGCGAATCTTTCTCAACCACTTTCATCCCATTAAGCTGGACCTGAGCCTTTCACAAAATCAGTGGATACTAAACCAGCTACTTCTTGTAAGAGTCCGGAACTGAAGTTGGACCTTTAATCTGTAAAATTCACTTGCAATCACTCTCAGTTTAGCTGTGGTCTTACACAAACTTAAGGTTGAAGTCCACAGCCAATTTTGTTAAAGACTGGCTGCGCTGGTATCGACCTCTATTAGAACTCAGTGACTATTTAACCTGACATTTATTTTGATTAGATGTTGCGAAGCAACTTACTTGTTCCAAATCAGATGTAGATGGACTTTTCAGGGTGTGCACCCTCCTAGATACTGGCCTATGAGTTCTCTGGCTCAACTTAGATCTAGTGACACTCTTTTGCTGTCTCAAGTCTGCATAGTAGCATCAACTACAATAGTTTGCCGGCCTGGATCCCGAAGAAAAGTTTAACAGTTTGGTCGAGAAAAGTTAACAGTTTGTTTTGCAGTTTTGCTGTGGGTTGACCTGGAATCCCTCCATTCAAGATATGTCCTGAGTGAGGTTATACAATCTTTCACCCAAGTGGTATTACCCAAGCTCTGTCTGACTGGCGGGGCATCCCCTTCCATTGAAATACCCTGCAAATCATATGCTCTACTTGTAGAATTTTCCAATGATAAAACCAGTTGTTGTGTCTGTTTGAAATCCAGTTTGGACTTCAGCTAGCAGGCTCCTTTGCATGGGGGTTACATCATTAATCCCACTCTCATTGCCACAGAAATAACTCCACAAAGGCTGCTAACCTGTCACCAAGTCACCCCTTATTGACATGTCAAGTGTCCTTGACAGTGAACCAGCTCTCTCAGAGCCAGCTCTCAGACCGAACAGAACCTCTGACACTCCTGTTTATATCTGTTAACCAGGGCTCCCTGATTGCTTTACATTTTAAACCACAGTCTCTGATAGCATTATTTTTGTTATCTCCAAATTCACAAAATTCTGCTAACTTCGTTAAAATTGTCACGAACTGGGAAATATATTCACTATCATGCCAATTAATATTTGTGCAATCTGAAATGTTTAACAATCACCAATGATTTTGGTGAAGAATGGCACTGTAGGATTCCTCTGTTGCTTCAACAGAGTTTGGAAGCTGGTTTCTCTGGCTGTACCAGACTCCTCAGGAAATTAAAAGTTTCCCCCCACCCCCATAATAATCAAGAATGCAGGAACAACAATACGTAATTCAATTTTGTTAGCTTGAACAAAATAATGACACCTTTCTAGCTCTTTGTATTTTCTTCATACAGCCCTGCAGTGCCAAAATTTCCTGTTCTTTTTAAATGCGAAGGGGCACGCACAGCACAATGTTCCACAATAAGGTTAGCATTATCTTGCTGACTGCCTGTTCCTTTCTGATACACATACTTAGCTCCAAACACTTCCCTCCAATGAAGGGCCATCATTACCCATTGATTCCTTCAGAGTAGAGATTCTGAGGAGCTTCTACTGCACTGTTCACCTCATCCCTGGGTTGAATTCCTTGTTTTGATGACTGTACTTGCTATTTTGCAGTGAAGGCAGCTTTTAATTCCTTTTCTTCTTTTTTATCAAAGCACCTTATAAAGCTGTAGTGAGGACCACAGTTTCTGTTTCGACAAATTAGTTCATTCACCTGGTGGGTCTCAAAGCAGTTTTTACACTCGTCATCAATTTTCTTCTTGAATTACGTTTCAAGGGTAGAAAGATGAAGCATTTAACAACAGCAGGAGCTTTATTGAAGGAGATGGATTCAGCTGTTACCCTCCAAAATGGCCAGAGATAGCATCATGATATCATGTGATTGGACCCTTAAAGTGACAGCCCAATTCACTTACATAAATGCACAACAAGGGCAATTGTGCACAGTTGTACATAAGGAAATCCATTGAAAGAGTCATAGAGTCATAGAGATGTACAGCACGGAAATAGACCTTTCAGTCCAATTTGGCAATGCAGACCAGATACCCCAAACCAATCTGGTCCCACCTGCAAGCACCCAGCCCATATCCCTCTAAACCCTTCCTATTTATATACACATCCAGATGCTTTTTAAGTGTTGCAATCGTACTAGCCTCCACCACTTCCTCTGGCAGTTCATTCTACACACGTACCACCCTCTGAGTGAAAAGGTTGCCTCTTAGGTCTCAATTATATCTTTTCCATCTTACCCTAAACCTATGCCCTCTAGTTCTGGACTCCCCCACCCAAGGAAGAGACTTTGTCTATTTATCCTATCCATGCCTCTCATGATTTTATAAACTCTATAAGGTCACCCCTCAGCCTTCGACGCTCCGGGGAAAACAGTCCCAACCTATTCAACCTCTCCATCTAGCTCAAATTCTCTAACCCTGGCAGCATCCTTGTAAATCTTTTCTGAACCCTTTCAAGTTTCACAATATCCTTCCGGTAGGAAGAAAAGCAGATTTTCATGCAATATTCCAAAAATGGCCTAACCAATGTCCTGTACAGCCACAAAATAACCTCCCAACTCCTGTACTCAATACTCCGACCAATAAAGGATAACATACCAAATGCCTTCTTCACTATCCTGTCTACCTGCGACTCCACTTTCAAGGAGCTATTAACTTGCACTCCAAAGTCTCTTTGTTCAGCAACACTCCCCAGGATCTTACCATTAAGGGTATAAGTCCTGCTAAGATTTGCTTTCCCAAAATGTAGCACCTCACATTTATCTGAATTAAACTCCATCTGCCACTTCTCAGCCCATTGGCCCATCTGATCAAGATCCCGTTGTAATCTGAGGTAACCTTCTTCGCTGTCCACTACACCTCCAATTTTGGTGTCATCTGCAAACTTACTAACTGTATCTCTTATGCTCACATCCAAATCATCTATATAAATGACGAAAAGTAATGGACCCAGCACCAATCCTTGTGCACTCCACTGGTCACAAGCCTCCAGTCTGAAAAACAATCCTCCACTACCACCCTCTGTCTTCTACCTTTGAGCCAGTTCTGTATCCAAATGGCTAGTTCTCCCTGTACTCCATGAGATCTAACCTTGCTAACCAGTCTCCCATGGGGAACCTTGTCAAACGCCTTACTGAAGTCCATATAGATCACATCTACTGCTCTGCCCTCATCAATCCTCTTTGTTACTTTTTCAAAAAGCGCAATCAAGTTTGTGAGACTTGATTCCCGAAACACAAAGCCATCTTGCTTATCCTTAATCAGTCCCTGCCTTTCCAAATACATGTACATCCTTTCCCTCAGGATTCCCTCTAACAACTTGCCCACCATCAATATCAGGCTCACTGGTCTATAGTTCCTGTCTTGTCTTTACCACCCTTCTTAAACAGTGGCACCACGTTAGCCAACCTCCAGTCTTCCGGGACCTCACCTATGACTATCGATGACACAAATATCTCAGCAAGAGGCTCAGCAATCACTTCCCTAGCTTCCCACAGAGTTTGATGGGAATGGTTTGGGGTTTTGAACATCAGCAAAATTATTAATACACAAAACACAAAATGATAGTGCAAACTCAATAAATGCTGTTTTTGTACTGTTAAATCTCTGTAATGTAGAATCTCTGTAGTATGGAGAAAGATCATTTGGCCTATCGAATCTGCACTAATCCTTGGAAGATCCCATCCAAACCAAGCTCCTGACCCTATCTCTGTAACCCCATATTCACCATGGCTAATCCACTAGCTTGCACATCCCTGGACACTATGGAGAAATATCGCATGACCAATCCTTCTGATCTACACATCTTTGGACTATGGGAAGAAACCAGACACAGAGACACAGAGAGAACATGCAAACTCCACACAGACCATTACCTAAGACTGGAATTGAACCTAGGTGCTGTGGCATTGTGAGGCAGCAGTACTAACCATTGAGTCACCGTGCTGCCCTCTACACACTATATGTTGAAAGAGAATAGCATAAGAGATACATTGAACAAAATTGAAGTGATATGTTTACAATTTTAGCAACCTAAATTATTGTTATTCATTTTTTATTATAAGTAACTCAAAGAATGTTACCAGTTATCAGATATGGCAGCAAGCCAAATGACAAAAACAAATCAAAAAGTATATAAATAGATCAATGTCTTCTTTGTTGCAACAATGCTTAGAAATTTGTATTTTATTAGTGATGCCCCACATGGAGTGCATCTCCGAAATACATTAACTTGGTGTCACTTTTTACTAATTAAAGTTGACAACAGAGAAAAATAGAAACAGAAGAACAGGACCATTCGGCCCACATGAGCTCTTTAGGGAAATCATGCTTCGTCCGACATCCCTGGTTTTTATATGCCAACTTGGTAAATTCCTCATTCTCAAGTTTTCTGTCTCACTGCCTTTTAAAATTGTTGATGGATCCAAAGTTCTACCATCTTTACAGGGTGAGCATTTTCAATCCTGGCAGCAATCAGGCCAAACAATCTTTCACTCTGTTTGCCGAGGACTTTGAAACTTTGAATTCTGGTTATTGACCCTCTCACTAAAGTGAAGCATTTTTCTGTATCTACTTAATTAAAACGTTCCATCATCTTAAAAATCAAGTTCAATGAAAACCAGTAACAGGTAAAGAGAACTCAATGTGTGATTGGCTTGTGCCCATTCAAAGTAATGCAGGCAGCACGCAAATCTTCCCAAACTTTTAGCTTGCTATTCTTCATGTGCGAGGTTTTTGACTGTGAATGTCAGTTGGCTCCTTAGACAAGGAGAACATTACAACCAAATTTTGTTTACTTCTCACCTGACATCTATATGCTTCTACAGTTGAATCTGCTACAAGATGTTCAAAAGCACAAACATTGCCTGATTTCCTTTCCCTTCTGCTACAATTTTCACTAATTCCTGAGCAATTCTCTTACCATTCTCCAAGACCACAAAGTTAAACCTGGAAGTTTCTGGTTGGAATGGCTCAGAGTTATTCTTGGAATTGCCACAAAAGTTAAATATTTTTTCAAAATATACAAAATTCCCAAATTTCTTTTTTTGAAATCCAGGTTGAAAGAAAGCACAGTTAATGCTTCTGTAAATTAAGCAGCAATCATTATTTATTACAAATAGGTAGATTATAACCTAAGGGAATCAGCTGTCAAAATATAACTCTACCAGTTAAAATTCTGACCCCCCCTCCTTATAAAACTCCCCCAATACACATGCAGACAGACAGAAAAAAGGTGTTATGCTTGGAGACAAAAACTGGGAAGGTATTTCAATTTTCCCTGTCCATAAGGTTCACTGAGATGGTCCCAATGGCTTGCCAGGACGTGCTGTTTGTCAGTCTCTCTCTTCTTCGGTATTTTCCACTTCCTTGCAGGAGATGCAGAGTGCCTGGTCCAAAGATTATAAAATATCTACCTTATTGGTTAAAACAGCTTATAACCACTGGGGAGAGAAAATAAGCTGACTGTCTTCAGATATTCAGTGTCTTTACTTTAGAAGCGAGGACTCTACCTTAGCTTCCAGGGGTCAAGAGGCTATATTGTTCACATCTGCAAGCTGCTCAACTCCCTAGGAATTAATTACATAGTTGTTGACAGTTAAAAAGCCATTTTCAGCAATAACTAGTTGCCACTCAACCATCTAATAGGAATCTCACTTCGTACACACTGCCAGGTGCCATTATGTGTTCAGCCACCTGATCCCAATGCTTAATCAAACAACAGTAGAAACAGGACTTACAATAAGTATTGGTAACTTGCTTTTAAAAGGTGTAGCAATCCCTTAAATCCCTAAAGTGTCCTTTCCCCATTTCAGTTCACAAGCAAAACCACAGAAAAATATATAAGACATAGTTACAAAAACAGAAATGACTGGCAAAACTCAGCAGGTCCGATAGCATCTGTGTGAAGAAAGCAGAGTTAATGTTTTGAGTCCAGTGACTCTTCATCAGAACCAGGCTCTAAAGTTAACTTTGCTTTTTCCTCCAGATGGTGCCAGGCCTGCTGAATTTCACCAACAATTTCTTTCGTTATTTTAGATCTCCAGCATTCAAAAGATTTTTTTAATAAGATACAGCATTTACAATGAAACCAATTTCATTGTATTAACTCTTCTTTTTAAAAATTTGTTTTTATACTTGTGACTAGTCTTTTTTTGCCTCAAACTCTTATTTTTCCATTTATCAACGTTTGAGGTTTTTTGCTGATTTTTATATGCTGTCCAATTTTCTGACCTGACTTCTGTCATTTTTCAATTACATGATATTCCTTTTACATTGATGCTATCGTTACCATTGCCAGTTGACCGCAGATGATGAGTCTATCCTTTAGAATTTTTAACAGATGTTGGAATATATCTATTCTGTATATTCTGAAATAGTACCATAAATGTCTACCATGCATATCTCTTGACCTGTCCTTTAATCAAATATACCCATTCACTTAATCAGTTCTGCTTTCATGTCCTCATTGGTGCCACTTTTTGAGGTTTTAAAAATTGTCCTTCTCTCTCCAAAACTGAGTGCAAAATTCAATTATATTATGATTATTGTGACTAAGAAACACCTTCATTTTGTGATCATTAATTAATTTTATTGCAGATTTAGACTGTTGAATCCACTGTCTGGTCAGCTCCATAATGTAAGAAACTATCCTGAATATGTCTATACACCCCTCATCTCGACTACTGTTGTATATATGATTTTTTTCAGTTCACATGAAGATTAAAAACTCCTTGATTTATGTAATGCCTTTCTGAGAAGTTCTTGTTCCTTATTTCTTTATATCCTTCTCTATTGTGTTGTTATTGTTAGGTGACCTGTCTAACAGTGACTTCTTGACTTTATCATTTCTTATTTCCAACCAAACTCTCCACATCTTGATTTTCTGAAATTAGGTCAACCTCTTTATTCCTCTTATACAATAATTGGCTAACAGAGCCACCTCCTAACATTGTTCTAGTTTCCTGTCATTCTTAAATGTCCTGTATCATTCCAAATGCATGTCATCCTACAGCTATATCGGTAGTGCTATCAAATCAAATTTATTCATTTCTATCTGCACTCTTATTTCATCTGTTTTATTTCAAATTCTATGTGCAATCATATACAGAAACTTTAGTTTTACCCTTTCCTCATTTAGTAAATTCTATTCTTAACTGTTGGCTTACTCTTAGGTTGATGTTATTTGTCCTTCCTGTCAGGGCCCAAGCAGAAGCTGAAATAGGAAGATCCTTTGCAAAAAGAATGCTGGTCCAAGGCAGTGGAAGACTGTCTCTGGTACTGTTTGGAATCGGTGGATGGACCATATTTAAGCACTCAGTGGAAAACTTAGATGCCACCACTGTCATGGACTTCATTAGTGAATGTGTGGAGGACTGTGTACACAAGAAGTCAATCTGCATGTTTCCCAAGCAGAGATCTTGGATGAACCTGGAAATCCACTCCCTACTTGATGTGTAACATTCAAGTTCGACGACCCACATCTATACCGGAGATCCAGATATGACCTCCACAAAGCCATCAGGGATGACAAAAGGCTGTACCGGACCAAGTTAGAGGTTCAAACCAACCAAACAGACTCTCACCATCTGTGGCAAGGCCTAAACAACATTACAGGATACATAATGAAGCAGAGCAAGATAGCAAGATTCCCATCCCTGATGCACTCAATGCTTACTATGCTCGATTCATACAGAATACCAACAGCGTGATGTCACCTGCCCTGGCAGCCCTGGATGCACCTGTGCCCACTGTCACCGGTGCAGATGTCAGACCAGTTTTCCTCAGAATCTATCCAAGGAAAGTGATAGGCCTGGACGGAGTCCCCGGATGAGCACTTAAATTCTGTGCAGACCAACTGGCGGAGGTGTTCATTGACATCTTCAACCTCTCTTTCCTACAAGTTGAAGTCCCGACCTGCTTCAAGAAGACCATTATCACCCCAGTACCTAAGAAATCACATACAGCAAACCATAATGACATGCTCAGTGGCCCTGACATCCATAATCACGAAGTGCTTCTCGAGGCTGGTCATGACCTCAATCCTCGGCAATTTGCCTACCAGCAAAACAGATCCACAGTGGACGCCATTTCCCTCACCCTGCACTCATCCCTGGAACATCTGGACAACAAGGACACTTATGTCAGACTCCTCTACATTGATTACAGCTCCGCCTTCAGCACCATTATCCCCTCCAGGGTGATCTCAAAACTCCGAGACCTTCGTCTTGGCTCTGGCCTCTGCAACTGTATCCTCAGCTTCTTGACCCACAGACCACAGTCAGTAAAGATAGGCGAAAGTGAGGACTGCAGATGCTGGAGATTAGAGTCAAGATTAGAGTGGTGTTTGAAATGCACAGCAGGTCAGGCAGCATCCGAGGAGCAGGAAAATCAATGTGTCGGGCAGGAGCCCTTCATCAGGATTCCTGATGGAGAGCTCCTGCCCAAAATGGTGATATTCCTGCTCCTCTGATGCTGCCTGACCTGCTGTGCATTTCCAAACCCACTCTAATCTTGAGTCAGCGAAGGTGGACAACTGCACCTTCTCCACAATAACACTCAACACTGAAGCCCCCCTACCCCCTCAAAGGATACATCCTCACTCACTTACTGTACTCCCTGATCACCCACAACTGTGTTGCCAAATTCTGAATGAATGTCACCTACAAGTTTCCTGATGACACCATCATGGTAGGATGGAAATCTAACAACGATGAGTCACAATACAGAAAGGAGATAGAGAGCTTGATGACGTGGTGCAATGAGAACAACCTCTCTCTCTCAATGTCAACAAAACTAAGGAACTGATCATTGATTTTAGTAAGAAAGGAGACGAATATGCCCCCATCATCATCAACGGAGATGAGGTTGAGAGGGTGGTGAGCGTCAAGTACCTAGGAGTGACAATAACTGACAACTGTCCTGGACTTCCCACGTAGATGCGAATGGTCATGAAGGCACAACAATGCCTCTTTTTCCTCAGTCAGCTCAGGAAACTTGGCATATCCATAAGGACCCTCACCACCTTTACAGATGCACCATTGAAAACACACTGTCCAAGTGCATTATTACCTGATATGACAACTGCTCTGTCCAGGACCCTAAGAACTACAGAAGATTGTGTGCTCAGCTGAGAGCATCATGGAAGCCAACCTTCTGTCCACGGACTGATTGAACATGACTTATTGCTGCAGAAAGGCTTGCATCATCATCAAAGACCCATCACACCCTGGCATTGCTCTTCTACAACCTCTTCCATCAGGTAGAATATATAGAAGCTTGAACATATGCACCAGCAGGTTCAGGAATTGCTTCTTCCTGGCTATTTTTAGACAGATTAGATTAGATTAGATTACAGTGTGGAAACAGGCCCTTCGGCCCAACAAGTCCACACCGACCCGCCGAAGCGAAACCCACCCATACATTTACCTCTTACCTAACACTACAGGCAATTTAGTATGGCCAATTCACCTGACCCTGCACATCTTTGGACTGTGGGAGGAAACCGGAGCACCCGGAGGAAACCCACGCAGACATGGGGAGAACGTGCAAACTCCACACAGTCAGTCGCCTGAGGCGGGAATTGAACCCGGGTCTCTGGCGCTGTGAGGCAGCAGTGCTAACCACTGTGCCACCATGCCGCCCACAGATGTATGGACTCTCTAATTTCAAATAATGCTGATCTTGCTAATGTTGATCTTGCCTAGTGCAATGTAACCTGTGTGCCTCTGTCTAAGTTTCTTTTCATCCTATGATCTGTATATCCTTGCTTAATATGATCTCCTTGTACTGCCTGTAAACAAAACTTTTCGCTGTAATTAGGTACATGTGACAATAAATAAATCAAATCAAATCAAATCAAACCATTTGTTTCCCACATTAGTACCTTTCTCGTTGTCCTTTAGTGTATTCTTTGTCTTACCACATCTCCCTAAATTTGATCCCTTGCCACCATTGTTTAAAATTGTCTTTACTCCTCTAGTTATGAGGTTGTCAAGAACACCACCTCAGCATGTTTCAGGTGGAGACCATTGGTTCAGATCCCACTTTCCCCAGTATTGAAGCTAGTGATAGATAAAATTTACAAAAGCAATGGAATGTGAAAGTTATAGCTGTTAATGCCAGAATTTTAATCCTTAGAATTTGGCTGGACGCACAGAACCTTTTGTATTACATGTGGTCAAGGCCAATAAATGCAACTCCAAATGCCATGTCTCAGTGCCATATCTCCACAGCAGGGCATGTCCGTGATCGTCTGTTGCAATTTCTAAACATCAGGGTGCTACAAACCTCACACTGTATATCTCAGTTTTGATTAGCTTGACAGTTCTGACTTGCACATCCCCAAAAAGACTCTCTGTACAAATACTTGCAGGGTAAGATGGCCAAACCAGCAGGAGGAATGCAATTGACAACAGGCACAACTGCATCCTCTCATCCCTTGTAGATGATATGGCACAGCCATTACTGAAGACGATACAAGTGGTGTCTTTGAAGGCAACAAGGGTTGAAGGCATACAGACTGAAGTCACTTGTTATTGATTAATTTCTGAATTGGATATTATTTCCTTGACTGTTTAAAATATTATTTTTGCTGAAACCTACTCTACATCAATGTATCACCATGTTCAGAAGGACTAAGGAGTTGGAATAGTCAAAGTAGAACTAGTTTCAGAAGTAAGAAGGAGGATAGTCGACGCCTCTTGCTTCTGTGCAGAAGTGAGCGAAAGGGAGGGACAAAGGAATATGATCAAAGGTTTGCCATGCAGTTGTGAGCAACAGAGGTGTAGGGAGATATAGGTGCAGTACTAATCACAATAATGTTCTGTGACTAATGAAGCTGAATCAAAATGTTAATAGCTGGAAAGGAAACTTTTGATTAGTCATTGAAAATGCAGATTATTTGAGGAATGTCATCAGTGATTTGTTAAGACAAATAGTGTTTCTTGTTTCTCATGTTTATCAGTTTTCTCATGAGGTAATAGAATGGGTTAAACAAAGTATTACTGATGATGTTGTGTGCATAGACTTCCAAAAGATACAGTACTGCATAACAGACTGGTGATAAAGAATTAGGGGCCATTAAAAAGAAGGGACAGCACAGAAACTGGCTCCAAAATTGGTTGGGTAACAAGAAGCAGAGAGTAATTGTTGATTAGTGCAAGTCTTTTGGTCTGGAGGAAGGTGTTTACAGTGGAGTTCCCTCAGGATAGATGTTGTTACTGACGTTTTAAGCATGTAGATCTTGGTATACAGGATGTAGTTTCAAACATTGTGATTAAACAAAACTCAGAAACATTGTGAATCATGAGGAGAATAAGTTTTGAACTTCAAAAGGACATAATGGGTAATTGGAAAGGGCCAACAGGTAGCAGAGAAGTGTGAAATGATTCATTTTAGTACAAAGAACACTGAAACACCAGAGAAAATAAAAGATACAATTCTCAAACAAAAACAGAAATTGCTGGCAAAACTCAGCATCTGTAGAGAGAAATCAGAGTTCGCGTTTCAGGTCCAGCGACCCTTCTTTAGAAGGCAAAAGTGAGGACTGCAGATATTGGAGATCAGAGTCAAGATTAGAGTGGTGCTGGAAAAGCACAGCAGGTCAGGCAGCATTCGAGGATTAGGAAAATCGACATTTCAGGCAAAAGCCCTTCATCAGGAATAAGCCAGGGAGCCTCCAGGGTGGAGAGATAATTGGGAGGTGGGTGGGGCTGGGGAGAAGATAGATAAGAATGCAATAGGTGGATGGAGGTGGGGATGAAGGTGATAGGTTGGAGAGGAGGTGGAGCAGATAGGTGGGAAGGAAGATTGGCAGGTAGGACAGGTCATGAGGACAGTGCTGAGCTGGCAGGCTGGAACTGGGGTAAGGTGGGGGAGGGGAAATGAGGAAACTGGTGAAGTCCACATTGATGCCCTGGGGTTGAAGTGTTCCAAGGCAGAAGATGAGGCATTCTTCCTCCAGGCGTCGGGTGGTGAGGGAGTGGTGTTGGAGGAGGCCCAGGACCTGCATGTCCTTGGCAGGGTGGGAGGGGGAGTTGAAATGTTCAGCCACAGGGTGGTGTGGTTGATTGGTGCAGGTGTCCCGGAGATGTTCCCCAAAGAGCTCTGCGAGAAGGCATCCAGTCTCGCCAATGTAAAGGAGACTGCATCGGGAACAACGGCTACAATAAATGACATTTGTGGACTTGCAGGTGAAACGTTGATGGATGTGGAAGGCTCCTTGATGGAGTTGAGGGGCGAGGTGTAGGCACAAGTTTTGCAATTCCTGCGGTGGTAGGGGAAGGTGCCAGGAGGGGAGGGTAGGTTGTTGGGGGAGCGTGGACCTGACCAGGTAGTCACAGAGGGAACAGTCTTTGTGGAAAGCAGATAGGGGTGGGGAGGGAAAGAAGGAAATCTTCCTTCCCACATATCTGCTCCACCCTCCTCTCCGACCTATCACCTTCATCCACACCTCCATCCACCTACTGCACTCTTATTTACCTTCTCCCCAGCCCCATCCCCCTCCCACTTATCCCGGAGACTCCCTGCCTTCTTCAGAAGGGTCTGTTCTGAAGATATTGTCATAGATATTGCCAGACTTGTTAGGTTTTTCCAGCAATTTCTGTTCTTCTTTCTCATTTCTAACATGCATCATTATAGAGTCATAGAATCATACAGCACAGAAACACACCTATCCACGAGTCCATGCCAAACATAATCTCAAATTAAACTAGTCCTACCTGCCTGCACTTGGTCCATATCCCTTCATACATTTCTATTCATGTACTTTTCTAAATGTATTTTAAACATTGCAACCGTACCCACATCCACCATTTCTGCACGCAGTTCATTCCACACACAAACAACTCTTTGTGCAAAAAAATTGCTTATCATGGCTTTTTAAGATCTTTATCTTCTTTTATGAAAACATATGCCCCCTACTCTTGAAATCCCTCACTCTAGGAAGGGACACCTGCCATTTACCTTATCTATACCCCTCATGACTTTATAAACCCCTAAAAGTTTGCATCTCAATCTTCTACTCTCCAGTGAAAAATGGCTTAGTGCATCCAGCCCAGCTTTATAATTCAAACTCTCCATTCCCGACAACATCCTGGTTAATCTCTTCTGAACCTTCTCCAGCTTAATAATATCCTTCCTATAACAGGGCGACCAGGACTGGACACAGTACTCCAGTAGAAGCCTCACCAACATCCTGTACATCCTCAACATAACATCGCAACTCCTATATTCAAAGGTCTGTGCAATGAAGGCAAGCATGCTAAATGCCTTCTTAACCATCTTATCTACATGTGATGCAAACTTCAAAAATGTATGTATCTGAATGCCTAAGTCTCGCTGTTTTACAACACTGCTCAAGACCCGACCTTGAATTGTATACGTATTATCTTTGTTTGTTTAACCAAAATATAAGAGCTCACATTTACCCAAATTAAACTCCATTTGTCGCTCTTCAGTCCATTGATCCAATTGAATAAGATCTCTTTGTCATCTTAGATAACAGTCTTCACTGTCCACTTTACCACCAATCTCGGTGTCATCCGCTAAATTACTAACTATGCTTTCTATATTCTCATCAAAATCATTTATATAATTGACAAATTGAAGTAGACCCAGCAGCAATCCTGTGGAACAACCTGGTCACAGGTCTCCAGTCTGGAAAACAACCCTCCACTATCACTTTCTGTCTCCTGTCATTAAGCCAATTTTGAAAGCAATTGGCAAGCTCAACGTGAATCCCATGTGATCTAACTTTATTAATTAGTCTATCATGTGGAACCTTGTCAAAGGCTTTATTAAAGACCAAGTAAACATTGATTACTGCTCTACCCTCATCAATTTTCTTGGTTACTTCCTCAAAAACCTCAATCAAGTTTGTGAGACATAATTTTCTGCACACAATGGGCGGCACGGTAGCACAGTGGTTAGCACTGCTGCCTCACAGTGCCAGAGACCCGGGTTCAATTCCCGCCTCAGGCGATTGACTGTGTGGAGTTTGCACATTCTCCCCGTGTCTGTGTGGGTTTCCTCTGGGTGCTCCGGTTTCCTCCCACAGTCCAAAAATGTGCAGGTTCGGTGAATTTGCCATGCTAAATTGCCTGTAGTGTTAGGTGAAGGGATAAATGTAGGGGAATGGTTCTGGGTGGGTTGCGCTTCGGCGGGTCGGTGTGGACTTGTTGGGCCGAAGGGCCTGTTTCCACACTGTAAGTAATCTAATCTAAAAACTATGCTGACTATCACCAATCAATCTTTGCCTCTCCAAATGCATATAAATTCTTTCTTTCAGAATCACTTCCAACAATATGTCTTCCATCGGTTCCTCCTTACATCCCCTCTTAAACAAAGGCACAATATTAGCCACGCTCCAGTCATTCAGCACCTCACCCGTATTTATAGATGACACAAATATTTTGCAAGGGGCCCTGTATTTTTCTCCCTGATGTCCCAATAAGTCCTGGGATACACTCATCAGGTCCTGGAGATTTCTCCATTTTTGCATTTTCTAAGAGTCTCTCTCTGTGACACAAACTGTTACCAAAGCATCAACATTTATTTCCTTGAGTTCTATAGCCTCCATTTCCTTCTCCAAAGTAAAATCTAAGTCAAAATATTCATTTTATAACTCTCCCATCTCCTCAGATTCAATACAAAGACAATGTCTTTGATGTTTGTGGGGATGTGCACTCTCTTTTTCTCTTAATGTATTTGTAGAATCTCTTTGAATTATCCTAAAACTTATTTGCCAAGGCTATTTTATATGCTCTCTTTACCATCCTGATTGCCTTCTTAAGAAGGGGGCCTGGTGGCTCGGTGGCTCAGTGGCTAGCACTGCTGCCTCACAGCACCAGGGAGCCGGGTTTGATTCCAGCCTCAGGCCACTGTCTGTGTGGAGTTTGCACATTCTCCCCATGTCTGCATGGGTTTCCTCTGGCTCCTCTGGTTTCTTCCCACAATCCAAAGATGTGCATGTCAGGTGAACTGGCTATGCTAAATTGCCCAATGAGTGCAAGGGGATTACTCTTTGGATGGTCAGTGTGAACTTGGTGGGCCAAATGGCCTGTTTACACACTGTAAGTAATCATCTAACCTAATGCTCCTACACTCTTTGTACTGGTCAAGACATTCATTTGAACCCATTTGTCTATATCTAGTATATGAGTTTTTTTTTCTTGACTAGAACTTTAATATCTTCATTCATCCATTGTTCTCCAATCCTACCAGCCCTACCTTTACTCTGACAGGAAGATAATGACTCTGAACTCTTGTTGTCATAGTTTTGAAAGCCTCCCACTTATCACACGTCTCTTTATTTGTGAACAGTGTACTCCAATCAATGTTTGAAAATTCTTGTCTCATACCATTAAAATTTATATCATTCTAATTTAAAACTTTCCTTTTTATGCAAGGCTTATCCTTTTTTCACAACTGTTTTAAATCAAATAGAATTATGATCACGAGACCCAAAGTGTTCCTTTACCATCACTTCAGTCACTTGCCCTGTCTTATTACCCAAGAGAATGTCAAGTTTTGCTCCTTCTCTGGTCGGAACATTAACATACTGATAAAGAAATTTCCTTCAATGCGTTTAACAAATTCTTCAACATCCACACCTTCACCACTACGATAGTCTCAGTCAATGTTTCAAAAAGTAAAATCATCTGGCATTACAACCATATTATACTTACATATATCTGGGATCTCTCTACATATTTGATCCTCAATTTCCCTCTAACTACTGGGTGATCTAAAGTACAATCCCATCAAGCTGATTATTCCCTTTTTATTTCTAATTTCAACCCACATATTTTCACTGGACAATTTTTCATAAATATCTTCTCTAGTTGCAGCAATAATGTTTTCCTTAATCAAAAACGCCATTCACCCTCTTCTTTTGCTTCTTTTTCTACTTTTCATATGGCATCTGAAACCTGGCAAATTGAGCTGCCAGTCCTTTCCATCCTGAGCCAAGTTTCTGTAATAGCTATGATTCTTAATCTTATGTTCCCAAACATGCCCTGAGTTCATCGGTCTTACCTGTAACACCCATTGAATTGAAATAAATGTAGTTTAATTCTTCAGAGTTACTTTGTTCTCTGACTAGATCTTGCCTGTTGTTTTTAATTAGTTTGTTCTTTTCAGATTCAAAACCATTCTCATCTTTCTATTTACTTTGCCACTTAGGATCCTTCCACCCTCTCTGTCTAATAGTTTACAGTCTCCCTTAATAGAATTAGCGCACCTTCCCACGAGGATATTGGTGCCTTTCCAGTATAGGTGAAACTGAAAATGTGTTGCTGGAAAAGCGCAGCAGGTCAGGCAGCATCCAAGGAGCAGGAGAATCGACGTTTCGGGCATGAGCCCTTCTTCAGGAATGAGGAAAGTGTGCCAAGCAGGCTAAGATAAAAGGTAGGGAGGAGGGACTTGGGGGAAGTGCGTTGGAAATGCGATAGGTGGAAGGAGGTTAAGGTGAGGGTGATAGGCCGGAGTGGGGGTGGGGGCAGAGAGGTCAGGAAGAAGATTGCAGGTTAGGAAGGCGGTGCTGAGTTCGAGGTTTGGGACTGAGACAAGGTGGGGGGAGGGGAAATGAGGAAACTGGAGAAGTCTGAGTTCATCTCTTGTGGTTGGAGGGTTCCTAGTAATCATTCAACTCTCAGAGACACAACAAAAAGTGCAGAAAAAACATTTAGGAATCACGTGTAGCTGAATAATATAGAATACGACACTTCCTAATAAATGGATGGAACCACAATCTCAGTTCTCGTTGACGATGAGGATAATGAAACATCTAGGGTAAAATGCTGAACAAGTATCTCAGGATTAATATTATTTGAGAATACCATCTTGGAGATGAACAAGTCTTTAAAGGACACCTCCACTCAGTTCACAAAGATGAACAAAGACCTTAAACAGCAAGAAATGAAGTAGAACAAACTGCAAGCTATGTATTATCAATTCAAAAGAAAAACTGCCAGTCATGGAGCAACTTGTACAGAAAATGGATCTAGCTCAGTATCAGCAGCCACAGAATCAGCATTGAAAATGAATATTTAGGTGGCTGTCACTGGAGGGCCCTGGGTCTTGTCCTCTCCCAAAAGTTTAGCACTCTAATTTCCTGCAATAGAGAGTAAGCAGAGAGTTATGGCTTTAGGAAGTGGACTATGTAGAGGAGGGAAGGATGACAAGTATGAAGGGTGAACAAGAGACATGTGTGTGCTATCTCACAAGCATTAGTGTGAGCATGAAGATTGACTGCCCAGATGGAGATGAGAGGAGGTATCTTATGAGGGGAGCTGCAAGATGTGCTGATCTGAGGAGTGCTGTGTAGGTAGATGCTGAGAGACTCAGTGTGTGAGCTTGGCACCTGAGTGTGCAATACCATTCATGTGTTAAGCCTTCCAAGGTTCATGGTTTCTTTGGATGCACTGTCTCCAGGTTGCAGAAATCATTCTCCTGATGCTGGCTTCAATAACCCCCCTCTGTGCAAACCTAGTTAGTTTAAGTAGCCCCTTTCTCCAGACCTAGGGAAAGACTGCCTGACTGCAATCCCCTAAACCTACAGCAAGGCCTTCAGGTAAGAGGCACAAGAAGGTTTATAAAAAAAAAGATCTTTAACTGGTAGCAAAAGGATTGGGGGCTGGGGTGGGGGGGAGCGGAGGGAGGGGTTTGTCTCCTATTTGTTCCTGTGGCTGTTCCAGTCAAAAGAATATTTGTCGAAGATCTATAAGATCCCAACAGGTACTGCTAATTTACAGGGAATATCAGTTTAAAATTCTGCACAATACCCTGCTGCTTCCTTTAAGGTGAGGGTTGGGGGTTGGGGAGGGGGGGGAGGTGGGGCGGGGGGGTGAGGCGAGGGGTGGTATATGAGTGTATGTAGCTGTGTGGGGGTGTGGTGGTGCTGAAAAGTTTGAATTCATCTTTTACACCTTTGGAGTTTCAACGCTGCATTTTCTTTTGTTTAGTAACAGTATTTGGTAGTTCTGACTTCCTGGACCACCCTTAGCTCTAATGGCTTTTCATACTGATCAAAGCGAGCTGTTTGCAATAACATGTGAATTATTTTCTGTCCATTAGCCATTCCAAGAAGCTGAATGGATCATAGATAAACATGTAGATTCTCTGTTAGTATTTTAAGATGGTGGGGTCGGCACAGCAGAAAGTGGTCAGGTTCTGTGCCTGTAAGCTCCCACTTCTGCTCACCTGGCTAATTACATTCTTTTTTGCTTTTTTTTTGTTTTGTTTCTTCATTTCTTCATTTTCTTTTGTATTAAAGTTCAGTTTTTATTCTTATCAGCAGCTGTGATGGAGGAAGGCGGTTGCTAGGGCCTGCTGGTGCACTGGCAGCATGGTGGATCTGGGTGACCATCCTCGTGGCCATTATTAAAGCATATTTATTAAAAGTACATTTATCAGAGTATAATTAATGTCTAATTGGTGGTAGAGGTGAGTTGCCTTTTTAAACTGCCACACTCCTTGAGATGTCTGGGCACCCACAGTGCTGTTAGGGAATTCCAGGGTTTTGATAAAGCTTCATTGTCAGTCGGTCTAGTTTGTTACTCCTGGTAGCAGTTTTAGTGGTGCTTATAGCAGTGAATCTAGTTCATTTCTCATGGTTATGGCAATAATGTGGCAGCTTCGGGCGGATACTGAAGTGACAACAGCTTGAGCAGTGGCTTCGGCATCTGCAAGTTAGTAGGTCTCATCTGTCCTTCCTTGCTTTGACAATGATGCAGTGGCTTCAGTATCAGCTTCGGCATTGGCAGCATGGTGGGTCCAATCCAGAAATACTTGTTTTGGCAGCCTCAGAGGTGGCTTTGGCAGCAGCGTCCCGCAGCCACTTTAGAAACCCAGGAGCCATGGAGGAAACAAAAGATGAACTTTTTCCTGACTTTGTCTCAATTATTTATTTTTATAATTTCTGTAATTAAAATGGCACCGAATTATGGTGATTTATACAATCTCGCTGTATTTTCATAAATGCAAGTGACAATAAATTGTTATTCTATTCCAGACTTTATAGACAACAATGTTCATTGTTAGTTATTTTCAAAGAACATTAATACAGCTTTATTTTAACCTTATAAACAGCTACCAAAATGGGTGAATACAGTTTACATTGACAGCAGATAGATGGATAGTTCACATAGTTTCCCAATCAGTCTCTGCATTATATTTAAATGCAACCAGCTGGATTTATCTTTATGCCAAGGCCATTTTAACAAATACTTGAGGTTTGATAGAATGTAGCAAGGACAAAGGTCCCTTGTTGAAACTCTTTTCCATGCTAAACTCATAACTATTAATGCTAAGATATTTATGGTCTACAAAATACATAGAAACTACCTTAGTTTAAACTGTAATATGAGGATTAATTTTGGGATTGTGCAATGTCCTCAGTCACACATTTGATAAAATCATCAAGATCCCAAAAGTCAGCTCCAATTTTTCACCACACGAATGTCATTTTACCTCCACACTGGTTACCATGGGGAGTGCAGCGACTGCATATCATTTATGTTGTGGTCAGTCCTTGTTAACTCTGAAAATTACTGTGACCAGAAGGGTTTCCATTCCCTTCACATCCAGCTAGTATGACCATACACAGTGCATCCTACAAGTCAGTACCTGGCATCTTGGCAGCAGTCAGAAATCCTTCATTTTAAAATAGTTTGCTGTCTACATCATTTGAATGGTATTAATAAACCAGAGTGTGATTTATTTTAAATCCATTCTTGAATGTGCTTTATTTTAAATCCACTCTTGAATTGTTGGTGAGGTCAACATTTATTGCCCACATCTAATTGCCCTGGAGATGATTGGGATGAACTGCATTTCTTGTTCTGAGGAAGGGTCACCGGACCAAAAATGTTAACTCTGATTTCTCTTCACAGATGTTGTCAGATCTCTTGAGCTTTTCCAGTAATTTGTGATTTTGTTTCTGATTTTAAGTATGCACAGTTCTTCACAGATTAAGAATAACCTCTCCTCCAACTGGATAATGCTAACTCTGTTTCTCTCTCCATAGATGTTGCCTGACCTGCTGCGTTATTCCAATATTTTCTGACTAATAATGGAAGCATCTTTTCATATCCACTCTATCCCGGCCTCTCTGTATTCTATAGATTTCAATCAGATCCTCCATTATCCTTTTAAACTCCAGCAAGTACAGGCCCAGAGTCCTCAAAGTGCTCCTCTTATGACAAGCCCTTCATCCCCAGGTTCATTCCGATTAACTCCTCTGGACCCCCTCCAACAGCAGCACATCCTTCCTTAAAGATGGTGCCCAAAACTGCTCACAATATTCCAAACACGGTCTGACCAGAGCCTTTTACAGCCTCAACAATATGTTTTTGCTCTTGTATTTTAACCCTCTTAAATTGAATGCAACATTAACTTTAAAAAGCAAAAACCTGCCTGAGTACTCAGCTTGACTTTGCTGAGGAAAGAAAATATAAGTGTGGAAAGTCACATGGCACAAGACCACAAGATGTAGGAAGATATGTAGGCCATTTAGCCCATTCAGTCTGGTGTGCCATTCAATGTGATTATGGCTGATCTGATATTCCTCAACCCCACTTTCTCTTAATAATTAATCTGCACCCGACAGTAATGGCACTATACCATTCATTTAAAGAATCATTATCAACGATTGCCTGCTGCATCCTCCCTGGGAATGAAAACATGCAGCTATACTCAATCCACAGTCACTTCTCCCCCTTCCTCATTGCTGGTTAGGTGCAACTACTGCTGTTCTGCTACCTTGTTCTGAAAGAGGGACAGAAGTGAATTATATTTGTTGCCACGCAATGAGTCTGGCACAATTGAATGGTTTGCAGTATGTGCAAGCTGGGAGATGTGACTATTTGGCAGTACTAAGTTTGTGAGGGAAGGCTATGAAAATGAAGCTTGAGTCTTGCTTGCTAGAGATTTAAGGTCATTGAAAGAAGGTGCAAGTGATGAATGACGCAGTATAGGGAATTACTAGCAGCATCTGCAGAGAGAGAAACAGAATTCACATTTCAGGTTATGGACTTTTTGAAAAACCATTGATCTGAAAGGTTAACTGTTTTTGAAAGATCATTAATCTAAAAGGTTAACTCTGTTTTCTGCCTACAGATGCTGCCAGATCTGCTGAATATTTCCAGCATTTTCTGTTTTATATTAGATTGCCAGCATGCACAGTATTTTGCTTTAATATGAATCTACCGATTTATTTGCAAAGAAATGGCATGTGCAAGTGCAGCCACTAACTTTGATCACTTATGCAAGGTCATTAAACTTCTTGGCGCACTGGGCTGCTGCAATTGGCTGGATTCACTGTCTCCTCTCACTGGCTTCTTAGTATTTGCCTGGAAATCCATGTGGCTTCTGCGGGAAGAGTACCTCAATCCTACTGTACACCCACTGGAGCAAACCTTCAGTGTTGCAACTGTGAACCTTGGAGCACATTCTCTAGTCCATTGTACAACTTTTCCAAAATTCAACCTGGTCAGCACTTCATCTTTCTCCACTTCCAGTTCCTTCCACAGACAGATTGCCTTAATGTGGTGCTGGCTGGGTTCACATGAACTTTTTTCTCCTAAGTGAAGCATGCAGCCACTCAAAGTCTCATTCAGTGCTATGCTGCATACTAAAATTACAATTAACTGGCAGTACAGAAGTACCTTCAAGATTTTGAATGGGCTAATCTTGCATCATAATCCCCATAGCCATCTTTGGAACCTAATAAATTTCTCTCTCAACAACTTCAACCTAAATTGATAGATTTCTAAGACTTGATAATATAAGCAAATAAATAATTCCTCAAGAATGGGTGGTATTAAATCCAGAATGCATACAGAAATGAGAGAGATAATATGTGTGGGACAGACCTTACTTGTGACAAAGACACTGGAGACTGGGAAATTACAGGGGGGCTAGAAAAAGCATACTACAGAACCTATATTCAAAAAGGGAAGTGAACAAAACATGCACAAAACATACAGACTCATTAGTATTACTTCAATGCTCTGTGATATTGTAGAATCTATCATTGAGAGTATAGTTGACTACCATTCTCGTAAGAATAAACCATTTAACAGAAGTCGACGCAGAATTAAAAACGTAAGAATCTGCCTAACTAATCAATTTGATTATATTGAGTGAAAATACAAGTGTGTCAAGTCATATTATATATATCACAAGATATAAGAGCTGAAATTGGCGATTCACCCTTTGAGTCTGCTGCGCTATTTATGAGATCATGGCTGATCTCATAATCCTCAATTCCATTTATCTCCCATAACCCCATAACCTTTGATTAATAATTACTGATTTAACATTTGTCTGTCACAGCCTTAAATAAACTTAATGAACCAGTTTCGTCAGCCCTTTGTGATGAAGAATTCCACAGATTCACTACCCTCAGAAGAAATTTCCTCTCACCTCTGTTTTAAAAGGGTGATTCCTTATGCTGAAGTTCTGGCCTCTGGTCCTAGACTTGACCACAAGAGGAAACAATGGAGGGAACCTTTTCTTCAATGCCTCATATTAACGGACCCAAAACTGTTCACGGTATTCCATATGCGATCTAACTAGTGCCTTGTACAGCTTTAGAAAAACTTCCCTATTTTTATACTCTATTCCCTTTGAAATAAAGGGTTACTTTCCATTTGTTTTCCCTATTATCTGCTGAACTTGGATGCTAACTTTTAGTCATTCATGCATGAGGACCACAAATCTCTCTGTGTTGCAGCTTTCTGCAATCTTTCCCCATTTAAATAATATTCAGCTCCTACATTCTGCCTACCAAAATGCATAACATTTTTCCCAAAGTGTCTTCCATATGCCAAGTTTTTGCCCACTCACATAACTTGACTTCATCACTCTATAGACTCTCTTTTGTCAACCTCATCACTTGCCTCACCACCTATTTTCATGTCACCGGTGAACTTGTCAACAGTGTGTTCACTTCCCTGTTCCAAGTCATTAATTATGTTGGAATAATTGTGGCCCCAGCTTTGGTACTCCAGCAGTTATATACCATCTTAAAAATGTCCTCCTTATTCCAAGTATCTGTCTTCTATAAGTTATCCAATCCTCTCACCACATTAATCTATTATCATTTTATCCCCAGCATCATAGACTATTATCTTATTAAGAAGACTGATATGCATTTCAAAATATCCAGATATGTTACACCTGTTGATTCCCCTTTATCTACACCGCTTGTTATTCAGCTCGAAAAACTGTAATAAACATGTCAAGAATGGTTTCCCCTTCATGGAATCATGTGACTCTGCTTGATTTTATGATATATATCTAAATGCTCTGTCATTGCATCCTGTATAATAGACTTGAAGATTTTCCCAATGAGAGATATTAAACTAACTGGCCTATATTTACCTGTATTTTCCCTCTCTCTCTTTCTGAATAAGGGGAATATTAGCAGTTTTCCAATCCTCTGGGATTTTCCCAGAATATAAAGATTCATGGAAGAAGGAATAAGAATAGGTAAAAGAAAGGTGGTACAATTTAGAATTTAGAATTTGTCATATGTAATTTTACAAGAAAAATATAATGGAAAGTGTTATAAGTCCTGCTACTATTGTGCCTATATTAATGACAGAAGTCATATGCAACAAAAAAGTAAATTTAAAACAAAAGTTCATCAAAGTCCATTTAAAGACTCCTGTTTTTGAAGAAAGCCAATCAAGGTGCCACCAAGAAGACTAACTAAAATGTTGGGCTGTCAGATCACTGGGCTGGGCAAGACCGTCACCCATGGAAGAAAATGACACGCCAGGGCATTGGAACACCAAGCTGGAAGCACTGACTGAGCGTTAAGCCGGAGACCTCATATCGGTACAAACCACTCCATCAGAGACCACTTCGCAGGGCTGAGACCACCATGCCAGGAAAGACCACTACTCTGTCTTGCAAAATTAAGGTTGGATGAATTTTGGCATTAACCATACTATCTATACTAATTGGAAACATATATAAAAATGGAGAAAGAGAAAGAAAATTAGTAAAGGCGAAGAGAGTAGATGAGCAACAGGCCCCTGAGCTAAAGATCCTGCATGCTGTGCTGCTACTCTGCCACCACCATTTCAAAATCTCAAAATCCTTGGTAGCACAGTTTTCAGACAGGAAAGAGAATGGTACAGATCAGGGGTAAAAATACAATGTTGGTTAAAGATATAATTGCAGTTAAGATTATGTAAATTGAACAGAGAACAGAAAAGAGACAGCTACAATGCTAGGTGTACATTTCAAACCTCAAAGTTCACTGCGGTCGAGAGAAAAGCCAATATTTGGGCAAATTATTGAGAAGGGCATCAACATTTCAGCTGTCAAATTGGCCATCTATGATGCTGGTATTTAACCTAAGGCTATGACAAGTGATTGCTGTTAAGGTGGAGTAATAGACTGCCTTCTTCCTTCTGTTCTACACTACAAGAGACCTATCAGAATGGAAACCTAGGACCACATTATCATAGTAAGGGTCTCAATGACCCAATTAACAAGGAATAATGCAAAATATAAATGGACAGTTTTTCACCAGGATATAGCAAGCTTAAAAAGAAAACAGAGACTTCCTCTATGCTTGGAACTATCCAAAAGTATCCATTTAAACCAATGAATTCAGAGGGCTCCAATGAAGTTAATAAAAAAGTTATTCACAAAACATTAGAGAATTAAATATCTCATTTGACTCCTGAGTAACTAATGAATTGACACCAAATTACATTACAACCCCCAACTATACCTCCTCATGACCCTTACATACCCTCTCTTCCCCTGGATATGGCATTAGCACACCATTCAACAGGTCCTGACCCCAACAAACCCACTGTGAGCTTGCAACATCCCCAGCTTTGAAGCTGAACTAGCCCCACCCATCTGGCACTGTACTTACATGGCATGTTAAACCTTAAGCATTTATTATTTCACAGCAATTGTTAAAATAACTGGGTCTTTAACCTAAAAGTGACTGTTGTGAAGATTGAAGAGCTTTTTCCTAACTGTTCTACTGTACAAGGGCCCTGTCAGAATGGAAGCCTATCTTTACACTTTTGAAGGAGAAGCGGTGGAGCTACTCAGTCGGTCTGGCTACATCTCTGGAGAAAGAAGCAGAGGTAATATATCAAGTCCAATATGACTCTTCTTCGGAACTGAACAGCCATATCTGACTCACAGTGTTAACACTGTTATCTTCTCCGATCCTCCTTGGTTACAATCACAGTGCCAAAAAATTCGAGAATTTTTAAAATATCATTGTTTCAAAAGGAAAGAAGGGATAATTCAAGTAGTTATAGCCTAGATAGCCTATCATTCAGGATTGCATTTCTAGAGAATGATAATGTCTCAGAGGATGCAAAGACAAAATTAATTTGGCTAGAGCTAAGAAACCAAAGAGGGACAATTATACTGTTAGGTATAGTCTAAAGACCTTCAACTAGTGGAAGGATGCAGAGGAACAAATCTGCAAAGAAATTCTAAACATTATTGTTATAATGCTGTGCTTCAATTACCCACATATAGACTGGGATACTGGTTGTGACAGAAGCAGCGAAGACTAAGTGTTCCTGGATTTTATTCAGAAAAGTTTGCCACAAAAGTATGTGCCCAGTTCAACAATAAAGAATGCATTATTGGGCATGGTTCTTGGAAATTTGGGGCAAGTGGAACAAATGTCAGTGAGGGGTGTTTTGGAGATAGTGATCATTGCATCATAAGGTTCACGATGATGTTGGAGAATGACATTAGTCAATACAAACTAAGCAAATAATCAACTAATGGAGATCAATGGAGAACAGAAATGGGGAGAAATGACTGGAATGAGAGATTGGCAGGAAAAACTTTAATTAACCAATGGATTACTTTTAAATTGGAGATAATTCAAACACAGATGAGGCATATTCCCTTAAAAGGGAAAAGTAACACAAACAAATCCAGATCTACTCAGATGACGGAGGAGATAGAAGTTAAGATAAAGAAGAAAAATGTGTTTATGACAGCTTTCAAAGAGATGATATCATTGACACTCCAGAGGAATACAGAAGGTTCACAGGGAAGGTGAGAAAGTTAAGTAGAGAAGCAAAGAGAAATTATGAGCAAAAACTGGCAACAAACATAAATAGGTGCCCCGAAGTCCTCTGTACACATGTACGTTAGCAAAAAAGAGACAAAAGGAGATGTATGGTTGATAAGAGACCAAAATAAAGTTTTTACAGGGAGGCAGAGGGCAAGGCTAAGGGATTAAATGAGTACTTAGCATCTGTTCTTGCCAAAAAGGGAGATACTACCGAGGCCATCTTTATTGAGGAGGAAACTCTGTCACTGGAAGGGTTTGAAATTATAAGGAAAATGTGTGGAATAGACTGGTGGAATTAACATTGACAAAGACTAGATGAGATGCATCCAAGGATACTGAAGGAAGTTATAGTAGAAATTATAGGGGCAGAAAGAATGAATTATCTTTCATTCTTTCTTAGACTCATGGGAAGTACCAGAAGACTAGAAAATGGCAAACATTATGGCATTGTTCAAGAAAATTTGAAAGGAAATTCCTTGGCTTCGAGAAACAATTATTTGGGATTGAGTTAGTTGTCACATGGAAGAAGGGGGTTGATCAGAAAGACTTATGAAAGGGAAATTGTGCTTGATGAAATTGTGTTTGAATTTTATGTGGAGTTAACAAAAAGGCTCAATGAGGCTAATGCTATTGTTGTGGTATACATGGATATCCAGTAGACATTTGGTACAGTGTCACACAACAGATTTGTGAAGAAAGCTATTGCCCATGGAATAAAAGGTACAGTGGATACAAAGTTGGCTGAGTGATAAGAGATAGCAATCTTTTAGGCTAAAGGAAGGCTTTTAGTGGAAATCCAAGAGATCGGTTATAGGACCCTTGCTTTTCCTGATATAGATTAATGATGTAGATCTAAGTGTGTGGGGGACAACTTACAAATTTCATAGAATCTCTACAGTGCATAAAAGAGGCCATTTGGCCCATTGAGTCTGCACCAACACTCCAAAGAGCATCTCCCAATACCCATCCCCCACCCCCATCCCTGTAACTCCACATGGGGTTTTTACCATGGCTAACCCACCTAAACTGCACAGCCCTGGACACCACAAGGCAATTTTTAATAGGGTGAATCTACGTAATCTGTACATTTTTGGACTGTAGGAGAAAGCGGTTTGGAGATGACTTTGAAGAACTGCAAACTGTTAGGAGGGGCTGTGTGGAACTCCAAAAGGATATTGACAAGTTGGGTGGAAAGGTAGCAGATGCAATTCAATTTGGAGAAGTATGAGGTGATGCATTTTGTTAGGAAGAACATTAAAAGACAATCTAAATTTGGGAGTACAATTCTAAAGTGGGAGGTAGGAACAGAGCAATATGTCCATGAATCACTGAAAGTAGCAGGGCTGCTGAACTGAGCAGTTAATAAAGCATTTGGTATCTTTGGTTTTATTAATAGAGACATAGAGTTCAAAAGTAAGGAAGTGATGTTGAAGCTGGAGTATCGTGAGCGGTTGCAATGTCACATTATAGGAACAATGTGATTGAATTGAAAAGCAATTTACTATAATGTTTCTATGGATGAGGAACTTCAGTTGTAAGCATAGATCAAAGAAATTGGGACTGTTCTCTTGGGAGAGCAGAAGGCTAAGAGTGGATCTGAGAGAGGTTTTCAAAATCATGAGTGGGCAGGCTAGACTGGTTAGAAAGAGAGTGTTCAAACATGTGAAAGGAACATGAATGAGAGGACATAAATTTATAATGTGATTTGCAAAAGGAACAAATGTGATGTTAAGAGAAAGTGTTTTCATTCAGAGTATAGAATGCACTGTTTGGATGTGGGGCAGAAATAGTTTCAGTTGAAATACTCAAGATGGCATTGAGGATTATTTGGATACGAATCATATGTCAGGAGATGGGGGAAAAGCCGAAGATTGGCACTAGGCAAAGATGCTCATTTGTGGACACAATGGTGAAAATAACCTCCTTCTGGGCTGTATCACTTCTGTGATTCTGTAATCAGTGATGGGTAACATTCTGAGAGACAATGTCAGCCGACCTCAGTAGAGAAAAGGACACATTTCTGTTAGAATTAAGATCAATAATTAGTAAAAGCAATTAGTGGAGGAAGTAGAAGGCAATTGAGGAATAATTTCTTCACCAAGAGGGGAGTGAAGGCTGGAACTCACTACTGGAAAATCTGACGGAGCGTTAATCCTTCCTCCGGTACCTGATGAAACATCAGCACTCTGAAAGCTTGTACTTCCCAATAAACCTGTTGGACTGTGGGCGGCACAGTGGCACAGTGGTTAGCACTGCAGCCTCACAGCGCCAGAGACCCAGGTTCAATTCCCGCCTCAGGCGACTGACTGTGTGGACTTTGCACATTCTCCCCGTATCTGCGTGGGTTTCCTCCGGGTGCTCCGGTTTCCTCCCACAGTCCAAAGATGTGCAGGTCAGGTGAATTGGCCATGCTAAATTGTCCGTAGTGTTAGGTAAGGGGTAAATGTAGGGGTATGGGTGGTTTGCGCTTTGGCGGGTCGGTGTGGATTTGTTGGGCTGAAGGGCCTGTTTCCACACTGTAATGTAATGTAATCTAATCTATAACCGAGTGTTGTGTGATTTTTAATTTTGTCCACCCCAGTCCAACACCAGCACATCCATGTCGAGAAAATAACCAATATTGTACAGTTGAAGAGTAATGAGACATCAAGAAATATTTGACATGTAAATTATGCCTTGAATAATCAATCACACGTATCAAAGTGACTTAATACTTCACAAATCATTGTGTACATGTTGCTTAAAAGTACTTGTTGTAACACTAGATGTGGGCACCTGTTAAATTGTGCTTTAGTTGCCAGTAATTTCAAATTCACTTTCACCCACAAGATTTTCATGTCTTATTCAGTACAAATCTCTAAATTAGTTGCTGCTGATAGAATCAACTTGATAAAACAATATTAATGATGCCATCTGGCATTTCTTCCTATAATCATGGAATGCAATGAGGCCAACAACATAATTTGCAAATTGAATATATAATGAAGATATTAAACAAGAATGGAGCAAATTGGCAGAATTGGCTAAACAAGAATCATTTTTAGTTCTTTTAATCTTTTTGATTTCCTCATTGGCTTTTCTGTCACACACCTTTCTCCCTCTCATGGGATGGTAAGATGGTGTTGGTGTAAATTTATTATGCTTTTGAAGAATTTCTGTTCAAATGTGCATAAGTCTCATTAAATATTCAAATTTGAATCAAAGGATCCAACTTCAACTATCTACAATATAAATGTCCTGGAAGTTTCATCAAGACATATGTAGTAGCGAGAGAAGGAGAAGGCATCAGGTGGCAGCAACACCAGGATGAGCCAGATACAATTCCACCCCGGCCTGGGGTCTCCACAAGTGTGGAATGGACAATCCCAGATTATGATGATTGTTGGTGGAAGTTCTGCCATGGGGGAGCTGTAAGACAGTACAGTTAAATATGAATCTGACTGGTATCAGCATTGTTGCATAAAGAGGGAACATGTCAGAGATGTAGGAATGTAATAGCAAATGGCATTTTTCATCTGAGCTAAAAGAACAGAGAAAAGAGGTTCCACTTCACATCTCTACCAAAAGACTGCATCTCAGTCAGCGCAGCATTAATTCAGTGTCATTCTACATTAGCACTAATTCTGTACAATCAGGCTTGAGCCTATAGCCTTTCACTCATGATTCGGAGATGCCGGTGTTGGACTGGGGTGTACAAAGTTAAAAATCACACAACACCAGGTTATAGTCCAACAGGTTTAATTGGAAGCACACTAGCTTTCGGAGCGTCACTCCTTCATCAGGTGATTGTCACCTGATCACCTGATGAAGGAGCGTCGCTCCGAAAGCTAGTGTGCTTCCAATTAAACCTGTTGGACTATAACCTGGTGTTGTGTGATTTTTAGCCTTTCACTCAAGCAGTGAAAATGCTAGAAACAAAGTAAAGTCAGCACTCAACAACTGTTAGCTCTGAGTGACCGGTGAGGATTGCAATACAATGAGGTGGGTCTAGTTTATGGGCCTTGGAAAGAATAATCTAAAGCAGTAGACTATGATGATTCTTAATTTGAATCAAGTGACTGCGTGTCAGAAAGAAAGAGCAAAGTAAACAAAATATTCGTGGTTTAGAAAAAGTAAGAGGAAAATTGCAACAAATAGAGCATGGTAATATCAATAAAATGGGGCAGGATTTTCCCTTTAGACATCTGAACTCCAACTTCAGGGTCAGAATCAATGCACAGTGTGAGCAACAGTCATTGACGATTTTCCCAGAATTAGCCAATGAATGGACAGGAAATGGCTTTGCCATTGATTACAGGCTGCATACAGTCTTACCAAGTCTGAAGGCCAATGAAATAGTCCTCAAGTTCAGAAATCATAGAATAACTTCATAAATAGATGAGCAAAAGGACATAGCAAGTTAGAGATGCATTCTCTCCAAACTGTGGAAATCTAAACTGAAGAAAGGTGTTTGCAAGTGGGGCACCACAATGCAAGGGGAAAACACTCCAAAAAGTAACTTGTCACTGGAGGAGACCCCAGACATGCAAAGAGAGCCTTTAAGACTGCTGACAGGGAGGATACTTCTAGACAGCTGTCAGGTTATCTGATCCCTGCAAGATCTTGAAGCTCACTGACAATAGGCCTTAATTCACTTAGTCTTAATTTACCCCTGTCACACGCTGTCTCTGAGAAAACAGTTCAGGATGGAATGGAATCAGGGTGCCAGTTCTCTGGTCAGTGGCATAACATTCTATGCCAGTCCAGTCCGATGCATTACACTGCAGCTTAAACATTCAATTAAATGGGTTAGGCTTGTATCCATGCATAATCTGAAAGCTCAGTTTCATTTTCAGCTTCACTTATTTTGTTTCCATGGTTTTTATTTGTTCAGATTTGCAATGCTTCACCCACTTCTACCCATGTGTGCAACTTTCAGTTACAGGAGGTCAGTTATGGACTATTAGTGATCATACACCACAAACTTGAAACAGAATAAAATTGAAAAGATAGTTGGAAATTAAGCACAACCTGTTCTAAACAGTTAAACAGTATTGCGCTAGCCATTGCTCCTATTTCTTTTAGCCTGTAGGTACTCATAATGAAGCTTCTGCTGTTTTTACCATTTCAGCTGAATCATCTTTTGCTTCTTCATTTGTCCCATTGTCATTTCCTTTTGTCTTGCACTATCAACCCATTTCTTACTTCATTCCTCCTTATCATATTCATTCTATCATTTCCATCTCATTCCTGCATAACAGCACTGTGGGTCTACCTAAATCAAATGGACTCCATGATTCAAGTTCTCCTTTACCTTCTCCAGGGCAATTAGGGATGGGAAAAACCTCTCTTCCACAAATGGCTGTGGAAGCTAGATCAGTTGTTAATCTTAAACCTGAGATGGATACATTTTTGTTAAGCAGATGTATTAAGGGATATGGGCCAAAGGTCAGTATATGGAGTAAGACAACAGGCTCGCGTTGCTGAATGGCCAACTTTTGTGTGCCTATGTAGCCAGAGGTACCCACATCCTATGAATGAACAAGCCTTGTTTCTTTGTGTTTTTCCCTCTCTACCTCCATAACGCCTGTTACACAGCCAGTTCTCACAAAAGATCAAAAGAACTGTGGATGCTGGAAATCAGAAACAAAAACAGAAATTGCTGTAAAATCTCAGCAGATCTGGCAGCAACTGTGGAGAGAAAGCAGAATTAATGTTTCAGGTCCAGAGGTCCTTCTTCAGAAATGGAAAAATGGTGTAACAGCAAGGGCTTCAGATTTCTGAAAAAAGCTTCTTAAAATCTTTTTATTAGCATCAGATCTAGGTCAAAGGAAGGTGCTTATGGTTGATGGAGGTCAGCCATCTCAGTTTTAATGCATTACTGCAGGAATGTTTCAGGTAAGTGACCTATTCCCAACCATCTTTAGCTACAATGGAGTGGGATGTTCCATGATGGTTGCACAATATTCAGCACTATCCATGACTTCTCACATACTGAAGCAGTCTATGTCCAAATGTTGCAGGACCTGGACAATATCCACGCTTGGACTGACAAGTGGTACATAACATTTGTGCCACACAAGTACCATAAAATGGCCATCTCTCAAACAAGAGAGAATTCAACTATTATCCCTGGACATTCAATCACATTACTATCACTGAGTTCTCTACTACATTCTGTTCTGATAGAACACGATAATTCCATTACCGTGTAATCCAGTGTTTTAAGAAAATCGTTTAATAGCAGCACCATTTAAACCAATGGGATTGAATCTTGTTACAACCAATACATGTAATGTAAGTTTGTGTTCTACAAGTAATGATCTAAATTCTTCAATCGCTTTGAGGAAATGCTGGTTATGGCAGAATCAATTGTACTAACATTTTTGGGTGAAGTTCTATTGTGACCAGAAACTAAGCGGGACTAGCCATAGAAATATTGAGTCTACAAAAGCAGGTCAGATGCGAGGAATCCTGCTTAAAAAACTTGCTACTGAGCACTGCAAAGCCTATTTGCCATCTACAAGACATAAGTCAAGAGGGTGATTGAATACTCCCCATTTTCCTGGATGACTGAAGTTTCAACCACACTCAAGAAACTCCATATCATCAAGGACAAAGCAGCCCATTTGATTCATGCCCCATCCACATCTTTCAACATTCTATCATTGCAATAGCAACACATAGTAACAACAATGTACTATTGATGCGGTGCACTGCCAAAATTCCTCAAGACACCTGGAACATCAAGTTGCAAATCTAAAACCTTGACCATCTAGAAGGATAATGGCAGCAGATACATGGAAACACCATTTATTGTGAGTTCCCCTCGAAGCCAGTCACCATCCTGACAGTGGTTAACACTGCTGCCTCACAGTGCCATGAACCTGGGTTCCATTCCAGCCTCAGGTGACTGACTGTCAGGAATTTTTAGATTCTCCCTGTGTCTGCATGGGTTTCCTTTAGGTGCTCTAGTTTCCTCCCATAGTTCAAAGATGTGCAGGTTAGATGGATTGGGCCATGGTAAGTTGTCCATAGTGTTCAGGGATGTGTAGGTTAGGTGGATTAGCCATGGGAAATGCAGGGTTACTGGTACAGGGTAGGTCTCGGTGAGACGTGCTTTGTTGTGAATTCAATGAACTAAATAGCCTGCTTCCACACTGTAGGGATTCTACTTAACAGCGTTCATCATATATAATGTTCATAAAATATTGAGGTATTACAGGCTATTACATAAAAGCATTAGTATGCAATTATCCTTGTAGAAGATCACAAGATTCATTTCAAATGAGGTACAAGAGCAGTAATTTCAGTTCTTTAAGATGCTGAACCATGGTTAAACAAAAGAGGGTTTTTCAACCATAGTTCTAGTGAAGATCACCTAAGTTTTTCCAGCCTTCTCTGTGTCTGTTTAGGATTGCCAGGATCTGCAGAATTTTGCTGTTGTTTGAATTTTTTAACTATCCTGCAAAATGAGGCATACAGCAGGAACTCTGGCTGAGCTAATTTCTTCTTTAATACAGCGAAGTTAATTAATAAAGTTATGTATGTAATTCAAGACCAGGGTTGTTCACTCATCAATGGGAACAGATGTCTGAAATTGAATCCAGTTCACAAAATGGAAGCAATAAAGCATAATGAAGCTCAATTTTGAGAACATAGGACTGTGGTAGGCCATTCAGCCCTTTGAGCCTGCTTTGCCATTCTTGATCATGGCTGGTTGTCCAGCTCAAAGCTATAATTATGCGTTATGTCTTTGTGCCATTACAAAAAAATCTATGAATCACTCTCTTGAATTTACTTAACAGCTGAGAGTTCATAGTCCCTTAGGGCCTAAGGTTCAAAAGATTCACCACCCTCTAAATGAAGAGCTCTTTATGTCCGCCCTAAATAGCCCGTCTTTTTATCTGAGACTCTATTCCCTGGTTCTAGAACTGCCAGCCAGGGGCAACAGCCTTTCAGCATCTACACAGTCTACCTAAGTTTCCAAGGAACCATCTCATATTCTTCTGAACTCCAGAGAATGCAAGCTTTGTCTCCTTGCTTTTTCTGCACAATCACATAAACCTCTGCTGCACTTCCTTTATGGCAAGAATATATTTCCTTAGGCAAGGGGACCAGAATACCTCCTGTGTCCGTGTGTTTGGGTGTTCCAGTTTCCTCCCACAATCCAATGATGTGCAATAGTAGTGTAAAATAAAACAGATTATGCTGCACTCATTTGAACTATCATGTTGAACTTGAAGTTGACTCAGAGTTTCTTCTGGAGTAATTGCAGTGAAGAGGTCTGCGGGCTGGATAGCTTTAGAATTGTTTCTTCCCTGTGATTGTACATCCTGCAGCACCACGTTTGAGACTGACTGCTGCACTCCCAACTGACATCATTATCCTCTTGGCGCAAGCAAGTTCTTTTGCACAATCTAGAGGCGCATTTGAACCAGTTGCAGTCTAAAAATCAGGTCACCATCCCCAGTTCTTTCTGTTCTTTCTTTAGATAGCATACCCTTAGAAAATCCAAATTATTACATAACCAGTGCATCTTGATATGTGCTTTCTCTTACTTCTTCTATTATGATAATACCTGGCAGATCAGGCCTTAAAATTTTAAAAGGCGTCTCAAAAAAATTTGAGTTGAATATAAATTACCAGTTCATCTTTAAATACCTCAATGTATCTTTCTACACTTAAACCATGCAATAGCCTTTGAAACTTGAGAGTCTTCTCTACCTCCATGAAGATATTTTTAGTCTTCAACTATTGCACTGTCGATAGTTGGAGGACAAAATACTGATTTTGATCTGATAAAGTAATTCAAATGCTTTTATTCAACCATATTTTTATTCATTTTTTTCATTTAATTCAATTAGATGAATATTTAAACAGATTACCAAGAATGTGGCATGAATTTGTAACATTTTTGAAAACAGATATATTGATAGACATATTGCCAAATTAAACCGATGAAATTAGATTACATTACATTACAGTGTGGAAACAGGCCTTACGGCCCAACAAGTCCACACCGACCCACTAAAGCGCAACCCACCCATACATTTACCCCTTACCCAACACTATGGGCAATTTAGCATGGCCAATTCACCTGACCTGCGCATCTTTGGACTGTGGGAGGAAACTGGAGCACCTGGAGGAAACCCACGCAGACACAGGGAGAACGTGCAAACTCCACACAGTCAGTCGCCTGAGGCGGGAAATGAACCCGGGTCTCTGGCGCTGTGAGGCAACAGTGCTAACCACTGTGCCACTGTGCTGCCCAAATGTTAGTTAAGTCTCAGAAACAACAGAATCGAAATTTTAGAATAGAATAGAAATTTATTGTCATGTGTACTTTTATGAGAAAAATACAGGGAAAAGTTTTAAAAATTGTCACACCACAGTTCCCATATTAACGACAGAATTCATACATAATAATTAAAACTAGCAAAATTAAGACAAAGTTCATACATTTCAGTTCACAGCTCCTGGACTCAAGGAAAGCTGATTAAGGAACAATAGAATACCCTGATGATGCAGCCTGGATGAGACCACCATTTGGGCTGAGAACGCCAGGCCAGGACATGCCAGCCATGCTGGGCCACTGCAATATTGGGCCAGAAGACTCCGTTGAAGACTACATGTTGGGCTGAGACTGCCACACTGGGCTGCTGGAAGATACCTCATTACTGGGCTGGGAGAAACCTTCTATTTCCCCATCCAATGCTCCTCCAGACACTGCTGCTGATCCATTATCCATCCCTTTCACCAATGCTTCCACTCCATCAGGCCTAGCTGTGAACCTAGAGCCTCAGTTCAGCCTGCAAGTCCAGGCGAGGGGAATCCACTCAGGTCCTGTTCCTCGCTTGACAGGAGACCCCCAGCTGGAGTGGAGCCATGTCCAGCTCGTCCTGGCATGCTGCTGCTACCACTACTGCCAAACATCTCCCCCTTCACCCATCACTCGCCATGCTTTAAAGAAAAGAAAACTAAGAAAAAGTGCAAAAGTAAAATGAAGAAAAGAAAAGTGAAAACCAAGTGGAGTTAATGAATCCTGGGCTCAGCTCACCTACTCTGCCACCATCTTGGATCATTGGGTCTGATTTTCTTCAATTATTTGACCATAATGTTCACAAATTAAGCACAAATTTTGAAATGATTTTACATTAATTAATCTACTTGTTTAGAATAATTTGCAGAAATAACCATTCATGAAAAGAGTTTTAAAACACTCACAGTGGAAATGATCATTATCAGTGAATGTAATAACCCAAAAATATCAATGTTAACTCCCAGGGCAACTTCCTTTTGGCATTATACCACAATCTTCAGTCTGTTGGTGGGACAGGACATACCTAACAATGGTAATGGTCTTAGACAATTGTTGCTCATCTATTCTCTCAATTTGGTACTAACCAAAATCAGTCCTAAGTTTTGGTGAGGAGGACTCTGCAAGGTCAACAGGGTTGATAACACTGTTGTCATTTTTGGTGCCTTGCTCGATGCCAGATGGTCATTCTTGAAACATTCTGAAAGTTGATACAGCTAAGTGCTTGCTCAGCTATTTCAAAGGGCACTTAACAGTCAATTATATTACTGTGAGGCTTGAGTCACATTAGGCCAAACCAAGTAAATACAGCAACTCTTCCTTCCCTAAAAGTTATTAATGAACCAAGATAGAGATTTTTGACTATTAACAATGGTCTCATAGTCATCATTAGACTTCATATTTCAGATTTTTATTGAATTCAAATTTCACCAGGTCTCTGGGATTACTAGCTCAGCAGCAATAATACCATGTCATCACCTCTTTTTGAACCAAGGAAAATATTGTTAATCTTCTCACACAGCCCAATTTGATTCTGATTCAATTTGAGGGTTTTTGTTATTGTGGATGACAGAGGTAGTGCTATTAGTGCACTTGGTATGATGCCTCTATTGATATATTCCAAGGATACAAGAAGATTTTTATTGTACTGCTAATTGCCGGATTAATTGCAAAGTCACCATTGAGTTCAATATGATCATGATAATGCCCCATTCTGCTTGAATGTTCTAAGCTGTATGATCATAAACTTTTCCAGATGTGAAGGGTGGACGAATGTGAAAATCTCTTCCAAACTGATTGCCACCTTCATTGCAAAAATTCAGCTTGGTATGTCCTTCTTACCAGTCCACACCCTATTGATCAATTAATTTCCTTAAATAGCAGTACATTTAATGGAAAGTTACTTTTGTTTTCCAGCTGTTACAATAAAGCCAACGTCTGAAATAACTCATGCTTCACTTTTGATATTAACTGTGATGAAATTAAAATTAAACAAATTCAAAAGGAAGGACTTAATTAGCTTGCACAAGCTGCATCAGCCATCAAATATACTGCAGTAAGCAAGATATTGCTTTGAATTGATTACTGCAGGCAGTAAGTGTGAAATTCAGCCACTAAGTAATTAATCTATTGGGTCACTATAATTAGCATAGACAAATTTTTGCCTTCTTTCTAACAATACCTAAGCTCTCATTTCTTGGATGTATTATCCCACTGCAATATTCTCCATCAAAGTATTTACAATTTGCATTTGTATCTCACTCTTTCCCAGTGTTACCTTTCTCTTTTTCTAAACATGTCTGTGCTTGTGTTCTGTTTTCTTTTTCAATCTTCCTTTTTCCCTATCTTGCATTACTTCCCTTTCAATTATTTCCTTGTTTATTTGTGATTGCTCATGAATGTATAACATGCCTGTTTTTGCCCTCAAGCCACATTTTCATTCCAGGTCTGTCACATGCTGTGTTAGATCAAACTTTGAGAACAATCATCAGAAATTGTCCTTAGTAACATCCATTCATTTTCTAATATATGAGTGCTTTTGAGCATCACTCACTGATTACTTCTTGAAACATTTATGTGGCCTGCTAAAATTTTATTTGCTTTTGTTCATTTTCCAGGTTGCTTCAGATTTCAAAGGTCTGCAGTCTCTAACATAAGCATTATTGCTGACTACAAATCTGCTCAGAGCAGTTGCTCCCAGACAAGGGTCAACTATTAGGCTTTCCTCGTGAATAGAACATGACTGGAAAGTTAAAACACAAACCATGCTGATCAGGACCAACTAAAGTAGGAGGAAATGGAGAAAGTACAAAGCCATGTCCACCTACAGCATTTTGAAAGTGATTTTCTGATATGAATCTCATTTACAAAAAATGTTTGACAGATTTGAACTTCACCAAGGAAATTCTCAATGAAATTTGCCAACAACAGCCGTTCAAATTCTCATCACTGACTAGATTACCAGCTGCTGGAGGGGGACTGTGACGATGAACCTTTGTACTGCCTCACTGCAGGTTGGTACTTATAATGCTAGCAACATCTCAAAGTGTTCTGTTGCACATGGGAGATTACTGAGGCTCACCAGTCAAAGAAAGACAACTTAATTTAATTCTTTCTTGTCAGAAGGAACAGGGAAAGTGAACACGAAGGTTAAAGGATTCTCCACGGTGGAGCATGCCTTTGACAACTTATACTTTGCTTTGAGGCAATTTGAGTAAACTCTCCCAAATAACTGAACTTAAAGCTGAATGCTTAATCCAACGTACAGCTGATATGTGATCCTCAGCAACATATTGCTCAAGATTATCATTTTGAGGGGAAAGCCTGGGCCGCCATCAAGCAGGCAAGAACGTAGAAGCAACATCATTTGGAGGAAGAAGGAGAGAATGTGGAATAAGTGTGAAACAAAACAAAGAGAAAGCGAGATGGCAATTTTGATAGCTCCTTAAAAGGCTGTAAATGATTCAACAAACTATATTTCCATATATACAGTATAAGGAGAGGAGCTAGAGGGACTCAGGGTTTTTTTTTACTGTTACTATTGCTCCCTGCATTCCAGTGTAAGGCTTGTTTTTTTTTGTTAATGTGCTTTCATCATTTCTTGCATTGATAAACACTCCCAGTTAGGTTAAATTAGAACTAGGCTATTGTTCTGAACTTGAGAATAACCTCTGTTATTTTGGCAGTTCCCAATGAAACCTTCTGACCAATCCGCAGTTGTAAACTCCTGCTCTAACAAATGCATGGCATCAATTATTTGGTGGTTCCAAGGATGACATCAAATGATGGTGTGTCTTCATCAAGACTTTCTTCTTGGCTTTATCACCAGCTAAGCAAGGTATACTTCTTGAGAGAAAGGCCAAGGTTGAAGTTATAGTAAGGAGACAAAAGGAAACTAAGAGGGCCATGCTCAAGTTTTCTGTGAATTGTAAATAAGAAATCATTGTGGCATCTTGTGAAGTGAAATATAAAAAGCAGGATTAGAGATGAGGATGTCATCTGCTTCAGTGGATTCAGTTGACCATTACCTCACCCATATCCCTTCTGATAATGGACAGTACCATCTCAGTAATGGGAGTTAGAAGGTGCAGGATTGCATTTCCCATTCCCTTTTACTGTGTGTCAGGAGGACCTCTTGGCTCATAAAGATACAGGAAGTCTCTCCTTCTTGACACTTTCTTCACAAAAGCTTTGAGTACGGCATAGGAAAACCTCAGTGTCCTGTCTCTACCATAGACAGCCATCATATGCATTTCCCAAATCGGATTGAGCTCATAAAAGACTGCACCTTTGTGCAGTCACAATTCCTCTCCTCTGTGGAAAAACATGCTAGGACTAAGTAGAGTAATAATAAAACATATAGCCAATGAAAAGCATGGTCGGTGCTTACAGTTCTAAGCAGGCAGCATAAACGTGTCATGCTGCTCTATCAGAATGAATAGATGAAGGGTAACTGCCTGCTGACTATTTCCTGCACTATTTTCTGGCTTTTCAGAAAATGTAGAGCGTTAAGTGAAACCATTGTCAGAATCTTTAAAACTTGGTAGCAACTTATGCTAATCTTATTTTTACAGTTATATGCTTATAGAATTTGACATAAAGTATTCAGATGCCTTCCGTTAAAAAAAAACCTAAAAGGTGGGAAAGGCAAACCAAGGCATTAAAACTATAATTGTTGATAGTTCAAAACTGATTGTGAATATCGTTCTGATGTTACCTGGAAAATAAACCTACAAAAAAAAGCCTGGGAACTATAGACCAGTAAGCTTATCATCTGTGGTGGGTAAGTTACTTGAGAAGATTCTAAGGGATAAGATACGCATGCATTGATCAACAGGGTTTGATTAGTAGTAATCAGCATGGCTTTTGAGTGGGAGATCATCCCTTAAAAATTTGTTAGTGTTCTTTGATGAAGTGACAAGGAAGGTTTACAAGGGCAGGGTGGTAAATGTAGTATATTTGGATTTCCGTAAGGACTTTGTTAAGGTTCCACATGGTGGGCTGCTCTGGAAGGTTAGATCTCATAGAATCCAGGGCGAGCTGTGGAAAACTGGATACAAAACTGGCTTGATGGGAGGAAGCAGAGGGTAATAGAGGAATGATGCTTCCCTGACTGGAGGCCTGTGATTAGTGGAGTGCCTCAGTGGTCAGTGTTAGACCCATCACTGTTTGTTATCCATATCAATGATTTGGATGAGAGTGTACAAGGCATGATCAGTAAGTTTGCTGATGACACTAAAATAGACCATATCATAGACATTGAGGAAGGTTGTCAGAAATTGCAGCGGGACCTTAATCAGATGAGGAAGTGGGCTGAGAAATGACAGATGGGAGTTTAATACAGCTAAGTGTGAGGTCTTGCATTTTGGGAAGTCAAATCAAGGTATGAGTTTCATGATGAATGGTAGGGCCTTAGGGAGTGTATTAGAACAGAAGGGCCTTGGAGTTCAGGTTCACAGTTTCTTGAAAGTGGAGTCACAGTTAGACAGGGCAGTGAAGAAGGCTTTGGCACACTGGCCTTCATCAGTCAGGGCATTGAGTACAGACATTGCAAGTTATGTTGCAGTTATACAGGATGTTGGTGAGGTCGTACTTAGAGTATTGTGTTCCATTTTGTTCACCTTGTTATAAGAAGAAATTTACAAGGACATTGCCAGGACTCAAGGATCTGTGATACAGGGAGAGGTTGGACAAGCTAGGACTTTTGTCTTTCGAGTATAGGAAACTGACGGGGGACCTTATAGAGATGTATCAAATCAAGAAAGGCACGGATAGGGTGAATGCACTCAGTCTTTTTCCTCAGAGTTGGGGAATCAAGGACGAGAGGGCATCAGTTTAAGATTAGAGGGGAAAGAATAAAAGAGAACCTGAGGGTAACATTTTTAAACAGAGCATGGTACGCATATGAGCTGCCAATGGAAGTAGTTGAGGTGGACAAATACAAGAATAGCAAAGGATTAGAAGGAGTTGGATCAAGTGAAATGGGGTTAGCATAAACAATCATTTTGGTCGGCAGTTTGGGCCAAAGGGCCTGTCTCGTGCTATAGGACTCCATAATTCTTTGATTTTACAACATGACTATCAGGAAACAGTAAAGGTGGCCAGGACACTCTCAGTCAGGGGCTTCAATGTCCTTTCCTAAGAATGGCTTAACAGCATGATTGCTGAATGAGCTAGTCAAGTTCTGAACAGCATTGCTGCTACCCTTGGTCTGTGAAAGTTGGACTAACAAGAGAGAAAAACCTACTAAACTTGTCTTCACTGATTTAGCTGTCACAGGTGTACTTATCCATGAGATTCTTGGTGGGACTGCCAACTGTACATTATTTAAGGAGAAAAATTTCTGTCTTCACATCAAACTTACTAACCATTGAATCAAATGACACTATCACCATACTAAATGACATGATTCCAAACAGATCGAGCAGCTATAAACTGCCCTCCATTAGACTGAGTGGGTCTTCAGCAGCACCAGAATTGTATTTAACCACAATGTGCAACTTCACGGTCACAAATCCCCCACTCTATCATTACCATCAAGCCAGGGGATCGACTACAGTAAAATAGTTCAAGAGGGCATGCGAGAGGCAGCATCAGTTTCCTAAAAATGCGGTGTCAATCTATTTTTCTACTATACCTGACTACTTGCATGCCAACCAGCTTAGACAACAAGTGATAGAACACAGCTCATAACCAAAACTTTGAAGTTTTTTTTAGATTACATTAGATTAGATTAGATTACATTACATTACATTACAGTGTAGAAACAGGCCCTTCGGCCCAACAAGTCCACACCGACCCGCCGAAGCGAAACCCACCCATACCCCTACATTTACCCCTTACCTAACACTACGGGCAATTTAACCTAACACTACGGGCAATTTAGCATGGCCAATTCACCTGACCCTGCACATCTTTTGGACTGTGGGAGGAAACCGGAGCACCCGGAGGAAACCCACGCAGACACGGGGAGAACGTGCAAACTCCACACAGTCAGTCGCCTGAGGCGGGAATTGAACCCGGGTCTCAGGCGCTGTGAGGCAGCAGTGCTAACCACTGTGCCACCGTGCCGCCCATAAAGTTCTGCCATATCCACTCATGATGGATAATCAAACAACTAACTGGAGAATGAGGTGCCACAAGGTGGCATTATATTGGTGCAAAAGACAAAGCTGAAGTATTTACAAACACCTTCAGCCAGACGTGTTTGGTATGTGATCACCTTGTCCTCCACTTTTTGTCCTGTCAAACAGGACAAATCTAATCAGATCCACTGTCCCATTAGTCTACTTTGGACCATCAGCAAAAAGTCAGAAAATATCATTCACAGTCTATCAGGAGCACTTTCTTAATCTGCTCACTGACGATCAGTTTGGTTTTTTGCCAGTGCCATTCAGCTCTTGTTCTCATTATAACCTTGGTCCAAACTTATACAAAACAGCTAAACTCGAAAGGAGTAGTGCAAGTGAATGCCTGTGGCATTAAAGAAGTATTTGACTGATTGTTTCAGTGTTTCCTTGCACTTACGAGGTCAATTCCTGGAATGGCACGACTACCTTACGCTGAAAGATGGAGCGACTGGGCTTGTATACCCTTGAGTTTAGAAGACTGAGAGGGGATCTGATTGAGACATATAAGATTATTAAAGGATTGGACACTCTGGAGGCAGGAAACATGTTTCTGCTGATAGGTGAGTGCCGAACCAGAGGACACAGCTTAAAAATACGGGGTAGACCATTTAGGACAGAGATGAGGAGAAACTTCTTCACCCAGAGAGTGGTGGCTGTGTGGAATGTTCTGCCCCAGTCTCTGGATGCATTTAAGAAAGAATTGGATAGAGCTCTCAAGGATAGTGGAATCAAGGGCTATGGAGATAAGGCAGGAACAGGATACTGATTGAGGATGATCAGCCGTGATCATATTGAATGGTGGTGCAGGTTCGAAGGGCAGAATGGCCTGCTCCTGCACCTATTGTCTATTGTCTATTGATTTGAAGGAAATGGGAATCTGATTCCTGGGATGGTGGGAATGGTGTATCAAGAGAGGTTGAATCAGAATTAACTAATCACTGGACTGGGTAGAGGCAGGGGGAGGGGGGGGGAATCTCTTAGAAACCTATAAAATTCTAACAGGACGAGACAGGATAGCTGCAGGAAGGATATTGCTGGTAACGAGAGTTTCCAGAACCATGGGTCATAGTCTAAGGAAACAGGACAAGCCATTTAGGATTGAGGTGAAGACAGAGTGGCGAACTTCTGAAATTTGTTATTATACGAAGCAGTCAAGGTCAAATCATTGTATGATTTCAAGAAGGAATTAGATACAGCACTCGGGTTAAAGGGATCAAACGATATGGGGCAAAAATGGGAAGAGGCTATTGGTCGGCCATGATCATAATGAATGGCAGGTCAGGCTTGAAGGGCCAATAGCTTATGATAGTTCAGTGGTTAGTCCTGCTGCTTCACAGCGCCAGGGACTCAGGTTTGATTCCAGCCTCAGGTGACCGTCTGTTTGCACATTCTCACCGTGTCTGTGTTGGTGTCCTCCGGGTGCATCTGGTTTCCTCACACAATCCAAATGATATGCAGGTTAGGTGAATTGGCCATTCTAAATTGCCCATAGTGTCCAGGGATGTTTGGGTTGGGAGCATTAATTAGGGGTCAATGTCGAGTAATAGGGTAGGGGAATGGGTCTGAGAGGGTGACTTTTCAGAGGGTCGATGTGGACTTGGGCCAAATAGCCTGTTTCCACATTGTAAGGATTCTAAGTACACTCCTACTCCTATTTCTATGGTATTATATTTTCTATGAATCAGGGGACAAAGGGAAACATTTGTGTCGTCACAACTCAATTTTCTCAGTCCCAGAAATCATTGTAAGTGTTGCTTTGCATAACGCCCTAAGCCCAACCATCTTCAGCTGCTTCATGAATAACTTTTCCTTCACCATAAAGTCAAAAGTGGGAATGTTTGCTCATAGTTGCATAATGTCCAGCACCCTTCGCAATTCCTCAGACTTTGAAGCAGTCAATTTCCATTTGCAGGTTAAGATTTAAGTTTGGAATGGCATGGGCAAGTAACATTCATGCCACACAAGCGCCAAGTAATGACTATCTTCAATAAAAGACTGTAACCTCTCCTTGACACTCAATGGCATAACCATTACTAAATTTCCCACTATCAACATTTTGGGGTAGTTATCATTAGCCAAAGGGGGAACTGAACTAGCCACATAAATCCTGTAGTTACAAAAGGAGGTCAGAAGATAAGAATTCTTTGTTGAGTAACTTACCTTCTGATTCCCCAGACCTTGCCCACCATCTACAAGGCATAAGTCAGAAGTGTGATGAAATACTCTGCACTTATCTGGTTAACTTCAACAACATTCAAAATTTCAATGCAATATAAGTCAAAACAGTCAACTCCTCATCTATCTATTTGACATAATCACTCCCTCCAATAGATGTACTGTGACATCAGTGTATACTATATACAAGATAAATTGCAGTAATTCATCCAAGCTCCTTTAACAGCATGTTCCAAATTTGTGACCTCTGTCTCCTGGAAGGAGAACAGCCATAGGTGTACGGGACACTTGCCAACATCGGTTGCTTATTCTATAAATGTGGTTTCCCATTCACTGGGGTTGACAGAGTCTTCAAGTGCATCCGACCTATCACCCGAGCTTCTGCCCTTGCCCCTTCCCACTGTTCACAACAGTAATTGGATCCCTCTTGTCCTTACTTTTCATTCCATCAGCATCTGCATTCAAAGGGTCTTTCTCTGCCATTTCAGACAGCTCCAGCAAAATGCTACAGCCAAAAACATTTTCTCCTCAGTCCTCCTTTTTTTGTATTTGGCAGGGATCGCTCCCTCCCAGATACCATAGTCCATTCGCCAACCACTAACCCCAACCCCCCCCCTTCCAACAGCACCTTCCCATGTAACTGCAGAAGGTGCAAAACTTGCTCCTTCACCTCCTCCCTGCTCACCATCCAAGGGCCTAAACAGTTGTTCTCGATGAAACAGCATTTCACCTGTACCTCCTCCAAATCTTGTATTCATTGCACCCAAAGTGGCTGACTCTACATTGGAGAATCCAAACACAGACTGAGTGACCACTTTGCAGAACACTCTGGCCTGTATGCAAGCATGACCCCCCAATCTTCCCATAGACAGTCATTTTAACACAGTGTCCTGTTCGCATGCCCACTTGCCTCTCCTCGGCTTGCTGTTGTGTTCCAGCGGATCATAGCACAAGCTGGAGGAACAACATTTCTTCTTCAGACTAGGCACTTCACAACCTTAATAACAAGCTGAACATTTTCAAACATTCCTTCCCTTTCTTTTAACTTTACTTGTTACATTCTCTGTTACCATGTCTTCTCTCCCCTCCCCTGACCCCAATGGGACTGTCTGTTCTTTCAAGTCTGGCAGTTAGACACACCATTGTCCTGCCATTTTCACGTTCTGATTACTTAGTTTGAACTATCAACATTTTTTTTCTCCCATCACTCAATACTCCACCATCCTCCTCTCCCCACCCCACCCCACCCCCAACTATAGCATAAATGCTGTCCCCTCCACACTTCACCAGCTCTGATGAAGAGTCATCTGGACTCGAAACGTAAGATTGCTCTCTCCATGGATGCTGCCTGCTCACTGGCATCTCCAGCATTTGTTGTTTCCAGTACAGATTCCAGCATCTGCTGTAATTTGCTCAGATACTCAAAGGTTTGAGTAATGAACGCAGGCATGCTAAATGCTTTCTTAATCCTTCTTAATCCTGTCCACATGTTAAAAACTACAAAAACATTATGTATCTGAACCCCTACATCTCCCTGTTTAAAGAGATGTGTTAAGATTATAGAATTATTGAATAGAACTCTGAGAAGAAGGCCAATCAGGTAAGATAGCCTTCTTTAATGCAGTACCACAAAAAGCAGGACAGGCTATGCTTAGACACAAGTAAGAGTTGCTTGTTTTAGCTTTCTTTAAACTTCCATCAAACTTTCATCTTAGTTGCAGGAAGGATTTTTTTCTAGGCTGTGGGAGTTTAGAACCAAGGAAAGGCCATTTAGGACCAACATGAGAAGGAATTTCTTCACTCAGAGGGTGGTAAATCTGTGGAATTCCCAGAGAATTGTGCAAATAATTAATTGTCTGTTTAAGATGAGGAATGACAGATTTCAACAAATTAAAATGACGGTATAACATGCATAAAATGGATTTCACTTGCCTCCTTTCAAGGTTGAGAGACCTAAGATACAGGAACATAGAAATATTAGGAACAGGGGTGTTGACTTGTGCTCATCTCTACATTCAAGTTGATCAGGAACCAATTAACAGATGCAAGACTATTTCTATTGATTCAGGATAGTTACATGTCCTGCCTGAGAAACTGCATTGCAGTATTACTCAATACTTCTTATCCTTTGTTCTGTTATTCAGTGAAAGATGCAGACCATGCTCAATCTAGAATGTTGCTGGAGGAGGTGAGAAAGGGAAGTAGAAATTGTCCTTGTTGTTAAGTCACAGTGACCATGCCTGTGTTCCATACAGTGGAGTTCCTCCTTTCTCACAGAAGTCTTTCAGCCACACACTTCTCTGATCCACCCCATCCCTTCTTCTATTGAATGTGTTCACTCCAAGGATTTTCATAGTTCCCAGAAACAGTGTCAGAAGCAAAGTAACTATGAATTGTCATAAACTTCATGAAGATCCAACTGCTGCCGAGAAAATTAAATCTGAAATGGTGTTTAATGAAGCAGCCTCAAAGTAGCACAAGAAATGTTTATCTTATCCTCCTGTGCATTTCAAGTGACTTGCAATCTGAGATGACCAACTCTTGCAATTTGGAATATGATGTTTTCAAAATTCCAGCAGAAAACATGAAGAATGCTTTGGAGAGGAGAAGCCATTCAGCCATATCAATCCATCCATTGAGGAGAACCCTAAAATTCCCCCACTATTGAAAAAATGATTTCCCAAATGATTTCAGAATTTTGCTTTTCACCCACTACTTTGCCCAAAAGTATTGAACATTCAGCTCATGTGATTTACCTTTGACAAGTTTAAACCCGATTCTCTTATCTTTATGTGATTGTTTAATTTCGAATAACCTTCCTGCAACTATTTATCTTTTCATCATCTGCCTCCTAGCCTTCTGTTTGTCAGAGATAGTTGACGTCCTGCGGGCGGACATAATTCAAGAATCTGATGAAATGACTCACAATGAATACAAAATTAGTTGAAGATCAAAACATATGTTAAAGGCAGTGAAGTAGGATTTTGGCAAGCAAAAGGCTAGCCTTACCATCACACTGTTCTGTCTTCAAGCAGAAGGGAAAGCTTCATGTGGTGTTTCTATTGAGCAATTCATGTCAAATTGTAAACATTTTGCAGACCCCAAGGTAAAGTGCAAAAACATAAGAATGAAATAAGAAGTGTGGACCATTTGACCCCTTAAGCCTGCTCCATTATTACCTAAGTTCATGACTGATAAGACTGTGGCCTGAATTCAACTTTATTGCCTGTTCCCCATATTCCTCAGCTCCCATGTAGATTGAAAATCTGTCTAACTCAACCTTGCCTATATTCAATGACCTAGCCTTCACAGCTTGCTAGAGAAGAGAGTTACAATCCTCAGAGAAGAAATTTATCATCACCATCTTAAATGAAAGATCTCTGACTTTTGGTCAGTATCTTCTAATTCTAGACTCCTCGACGAAGGGAAATATCCACTCATCATTTATCATGCGCTTCAAAGTTTTGTGTTTCATAAAGATCGTATCTCATTTTTCTAAACTGCAAATGGGTTATGGACAACCTGATTAACCCTTCCTCCGAAGAGAAACCCTTTCAGCCAGGAAACTAACCAAGTGAACTTTTTTGGGCCTGCAAGTATGCAATTGAAAGTAAACAGGCTACTCTTAATGTGGCCTCATCAATGCTCTATCCAGGGAGAGCAAGATTTCCCTACTTTTATACTCACCCCTCTTACACTAAAGACTAAAATTGCATTTGTGTTCCTAGCTTTACTGTACCTGCATTTCAATTTTGTTTTGTGATTCATGAACAAGGAAACTCAGATCCCTCTGTATAGCAGCAGTCAGTAGTCTTTCCCTATCTTAACAATATTCTGTTTTCTATTCTTTCTGTCAAAATAAATAATCGCACATTTTTCCACATTATACACTGTCTGCTGGACTTTACTTCTGTGGTATATTGATTAGATTAGATTCCCTACGGTGTGGAAACAGTCCATTCAGCCCAACAAGTCCACACCAACCCTCCAAAGAGCAACCCACCCATTCCCCTACATTTACCCATGACTAATCCACCTAACAGTATGAACAGTTTAGTATGGCCAATACACCTGACCTGCACATCTTTGGCCTGTGGGAGGAAACCAGAGCACCCAGAGGAAACCCACGCAGACACGGGCAGAACGTGCAAACTCCGCACAGACAGTTGCCAGGGTCCCTGACGCTGTGAGGCAGCAATGCTAAGCACTGAGCCACCGTGTTGCCCTGGTTATTATGTTTGCACATACGCAAAACATTTTCATGTTCAAAACCAAGCAGAAACATCCTTTTCTGTATCCTCCCTGGGGATGGAAACATGGTCGAATGGGACTCTTGTGGGACAGCGGCAGTATTCGTATTTCTGGGGCAGAAGACCTGGTTTCAAGTCCTATCTGTTCCAGAAATATGCCATAACTGATCTGAACAGGAATAAAAATATCTGAAATCTTTGCGTTTTTTGAAGAAGTAACAAAAAGGATTGATGAGGGCAGAGCAGTGGACAAGATGTATATGGACTTCAGTAAGGCATTCAACAAGGTTCCCCATGGGAGACTGGTTAGCAAGGTTAGATCTCATGGAATACATGGAGAACTAGCCATTTGGATACAGAACTGGCTCAAAGGTAGAAGACAGAGGGTGGAGGTGGAGAGTTGTTTTTCAGACTGGAGGCTGTGACCAGTGGAGTGCCACACGATTGGTGCTGGGTCCACTACTTTTTGTCATTTATATTAATGATTGGGTGTGAGCTTAAGCGGTATAGTTAGTAAGCTTGCAGATTACACCAAAATTGGAGGTGTAGTGGACAGCGAAGAAGGTTACCTCGGATTACAATGGGATCTTGACCAGATAAGACAATGGAGTGGCAGATAGAGTTTGATTTAGATAAATGTGAGATGCTACATTTTGGGAAAGCAAATCTTAGCAGGACTTATACACTTAACGGTAAGGTCCTAGGGAGTGTTGCTGAACAAAGAGACCTTGGAGTACAGGTTCATAGCTCCTTGAAAGTAGAGTCGCAGGTAGACAGGATAGTTAAAAAGAAATTTAGTATGCTTTCCTTTATTGGTCAGAGTATTGAGTACAGGAGTTGGGAGGTCATGTTGCGGCTGTACAGGACATTGGTTAGGTCACTGTTGGAAGATGTATGAAATTTTGGTCTCCTTCCTATCAGAAGGATGTTGTGAAACTTGAAAGAGTTCAGAAAAGACTTTCAAGGATGTAGCCAGGCTGGGAGGATTTGAGCTATAGGGTGAGGTTGAATCAGCTAGGGTTGTTTTCCCTGGAGCATCGGAGGCTGAGGGATGATGTTAGAGAGGTTTATAAAATTATGAGGGCCATGAATAGGGTAAATAGACAAGGTCTTTTCCGGGTGGGGAGTCCAGAACTAGAGGGCATAGCTTTACGAGAGAAGGCAAAGATATAAAAGACATCTAATGGGAAACGTTTCCATGCAGAGAGTGTGTGTGGAATGGACTGCCAGAGGAAGTGGTAGAGGATAGTATAATTGCAGCATTTAAGAAGCATCTGGATGGGTATATGAATGGGAATGGTTTGGAGAGATATGGGCCAGGTGCTGGCAGGTGGGACTAGATTGGGTTGGGATATCTGGCCAGCATGGATAAGTTGGACCGAAGGATCTGCTTCCATGCTGTACATCTTCATGACTCGATGACTCTATAAATATCTTACTGGTACAGACTGAAGTAACAATCTTCTTTCACCATTTGAACTAGGGGTTTTGCGGTGTAGTCATATTTTCCTACTTCATAGCCAGAAATTCGCACCTGCCCAGAGATGTGTTACAACATGGTCAAACAGATTGATTAGAATAACTACGCTATTTGTCCACTCATGTAACCCATCCCTATCACTTCACAGACTCTTTCAATGAGGCTCTTTTTTTTTCCCCCAACAATGTTTGGCTACAATACAGTCAGTCCCTTGAAATAAGTCATTAATATAAATAGTGAATATTTGAGATCCCAAGATGGATTTCTGTGGTACTCTTCTAGTTAGTTTTGGGTGTCCTCAAAAGAGTCCATTTATCCCAATTCTATGTTCCTTTTTAGTCCCCTAAGCTAATCTATCACCCCAACAAATTTTGATCGAATATAGTAGCCTATTATCAAACGTATCCTGCTAATACTTTAATAAGGAATTCAACATTTTCCTAAAACAGAGATTTGATTAACTGACAAGGATTACAAGGATGATACCTTGCCTTCAGAGGTTAACTTACGAAGAAAACTTATACAAATTAGGCTTGATTTCTCTAGAAATTAGAAGGTTAAGGGATGATCTAATTGAAGTCTTCAAGATGTTAACAGGAAAAAGCAGGGTAAGTAAAGCAGGGTACATAATGGCACAACCATTAGGAGCATTGATATACAAAGAGATCTGAGTGTGTCGGTCCAAAGACCACTGAAGGTGGCAGCACAGATAGATTAGGCTTTAAAAAAGGTCTTATGGCCTGCTTGCCTTCATTGGAAGGGACATTGAATATAAGGATAGACAAGTTATGCAGCAGCTTTACAGAACATTAGTTAGGTCATACTTGGAATATTGTGTACAGTTCTGGTCACAACACTACTAGAAGGAGACGGTAAAAAAAAGCTTCCCAGATGTTTAGCAATGAAGTTGGATAGACTGGGTTTGTTTTCATTGGAATGCAGGAGGTTGAGGGGTGACCTGATAGAAGTTTATAAGAATGTGAATAGCATAGATAGAGTGGAAATTATAAGGCTTTTTCCCAGGATGGAGGGTTCAATAATTAGGGGACACAGATTCAAGTTGTTGGGGGGCAAGTTTAAAGGAGATGTGTAATGCACATTTTCTCACGTACAGGATGATGAGTGCTTGGAATGCATTGCCAAAGGAGGTACTAGAAGCAGACACAGTAGCAACATTCAAGGAACACCTGGACAAATGCATGAATAGGAATAAAGAGATATCGATCCTGTAATTGAAGAGAGTTTTAGAATAGAAAGGCAAAATGTGGTGGTGCAGGCTTGGAGGGTCGAAGGGCCTGTTCCTGTGCTGTATTGTTCTTTGTTCTAGTTCTTAAAGATAGATTTTTTCCACTGGTTGAAGTTCAACAACTGGGGGCATATCCTAAAAATTAGGGCCAAACCTATTCAGGAGAGATATTATGAAGCATTTCGACACACAAAGACTATGAGTGGTTTGGGATTCTCTTCTACAAATGGCAGTTGATGCTAGATCAGTTGTTCATTTTAAACCTGTGACACATAAATTTCTGTTAAACAAAAGTATTAAGGGATATGGAGCTAGGCCACAAATCTCATGATCTCATTGTATGGCGGAATCAATTTGAGGGGCTTTGTTTCAGGAGGCAGTCACACTTGGTAGATTAAGTAATTCAAATTCAGTTAGTGATCAGTGACAACAGGGTATGATTGCAAGTGTGGCAGATAGGGGGATCCTGAGTTCATGAATAGAGGTTCTCAGTTCTTTACCTTATCCAACAAATATGAGATGCTTGCTCCCTGTGTGGATGAGGAAAAGGGCTGTGGTGAGCCAGCTGACTACAGCACCATGGTGCAGAAGGCCATTCAAGAGGGGGGTGCAAAAAGACAAGTGAAAGTTCTAGGGGATTCTATAATTAGGGGGATAGATAGCATCCTTTGCAAGCCGTATTGGGAGTCCCGCATGATGTATTGCCTGCCCAGTGCCAGGATGCAGGATACCTCTGACCAGCTTGAAAGGATAGTAGAGTGGGAGGGGGAGTATCCAGTTGTTGTGGTTCATGTTGGGACAAGCAACATAGGCATGGCTAAGATGGAGGTGCTGCTTGGTGATTATCGAGCACTACGAACTAAATTAAGGAACAGGTCCTCAAGGGTTATAATCTCTGGATTACTACACAAGCCATGTGCAAATTGGCTTCGGGATAAGAAAATTAGGGAAGTAAACACATGGGTAAGGGACTGGCGAAGGAAAGAGGGGTTCCATTTCATGGGGCATTGGCATCAGTTTTAGAACAAGAGGAATCTCCACCTGAACTAATCTGGAATCAGTGTTCTAGTGAAAAAGGATAAATAGGGTGCTCACTAGGACTTTAAACAAATGAGTTGGGAAGAAGGGAAAGGGAAACAGCAGGATGTATAATGGTAAATCGAAAGGTAAGCAGCAGGTTAGCATGTGTGCAGAAGGGTTCAAGTACAAGGCAGACTATGAAAGAAGGAAAAAGGAAGGTTAACTCAGGAGATATTATTAGAGATGTTAGAAATCTTGAGGCTATTAAAAAAAAGCAAAAGGGCGCTTTGCCTGGATGCTCGTAGCATTTGTTACAAGTTTGATGAGTTAATGACACAAATCATCACAAATTAATATGATTTACTAGTCATTATGGAGATATGGTTACAAGATGTTCACAACTGGGAGTTAACTATCCTGGGGTATCAGACTATTCAGAAGGACAGAGAGCTAAGGGAGATGGTGTAGCTCTGACATTCAAGGACAACATCAGGGCGGTGCTGAGAGATTATATAGATTCGATGGAGAATGAGGTTGAATCCAATTGGGTGGAAATTAGAAATTCTAAGAAGAAAAAGTCACGCCTATAGAACTGCATAGTCAATAGGCCACCAAATAATAACATCATATTGGGGCAGGCAATAAACAAAGAAATAACTAATGGCTGTAAAAATGGTATGGCAATTATCATGTGGGATTTTAATCTACATGTCAATTGGTCGGACCAACTCAGTCAGGGTAGCCTTGAGGAGTTCATTGAATGTATCCATGGTAGTTTTCTTGAGCAACCTGTAATGGAACCAATGAGGGAGCAAGCTAGCCTAGATCAGGTCCTGTGTTATGAGACAGGAATAATTAATGACCTCATAGTTAGGGATCCTCTTGGAAGGAGCGATCACAGTATGGTTGAACTTAGAATAGAGATGGACAGTTTGAAGACAAAATCCACTATCAGGGTCCTGTGCTTAAACAACGGAGACTACAATAGGATGAGGGAGGACTTAGCTAAAGTAGACTGGAAATGAAGGTTTTATGGTGGGACAGTTCATGAGCAATGAAGGACTTTCAAAGAAATTTTTCAAACTGCTCAGCAAAAGTATATTGCAGTGAAAAGGAAGGACTGTAAGAAAAGAGGTAATCTGTCATGTGTGTCTAAGGAAATATGGGTGGCTATCAAATTGAAAGAAAAGGCATACAAAGTGTCCAAGATCAACATGAAACTAGAAAACTGGGAAAACTTTAAAGGTCGACAAAAAGCCACAAAAAGAGCTAGAAAGAAAAATAAGATAGAACATGAGAAAAAAACTAGCACAGAATATAAAGACAGATAGCAAAAATTATTATAAATATATAAAATGAAAAATAGTGGCTAAACTAAACATTGGTCTTTTAGAGGATGAGAAGGGGCATTTATTAACGAGATTTGATGAAATGGTCGAAGCATTGAATAGGTATTTTGTACTCGTCTTCACAGTGGAGGACACGAATAACATGCCAGTAATTGACAAAGAGGCAAAGGTAGGTGAGGACCTTGAAAGAATCATTATTACGGAAGAGGTAGTGTTGGGCCTTCTAATGGAGCTAAAGATTGACAACTATCCTGGTCCTGATAGAATGCATCCCAGGGTACTAAAAGAGATGGCGGGAGAAATAGCAAGGACATTTGTGGCAATTTTCCAAAATTTGCTGGACTCTGGGGCAGTTCCAGCAGACTGAAAAACAGCAAATGTTACGCAACTTTTTAAAAAGGGACTTAGACAAAAGATGGGGAATTATCGACCGGTTAGCTTAACTTCGGTCGTGGGGAAGAAATAGCAAGGCATCGAGATAGAAATTGTCCCGTTGGGCAGACACAGCATGGGTTAATGAAGGGCAGGTCATTCTGAACAAATCATTTGGAATTCAATGAAGACATTACAAACAAGGTGGACAACGGCTACCCAGTAGCTGATGTGTATTTCGATTTCAAAAAGGTCTTCACTAAGGTGCCACACAAGAGGCTGCTGCATAAGATAAAGAAGCATGGTGTTACAGGTAAACTATTAGCATGGGTAGGGGATTGGGTGACGAACAGGAAGCAAAGAGTGGGGTAAGTAAGTGCTACTCTGGTTAGCAATCAGTAGCTAGTGGTGTGCCTCAGGAATCAGTGTTGGGAACTCAAATATTCATAATTTATATAGATGATTTGAAGTTGAGGACCATGTGTAATGTGTTAAAGTTTGCAGATGACACTAAGATGAATGGAGTGCAAAGTGTGCAGAGGACTGTGAAACTTTGCGGATGAACATAGATACTTTAAATGAGTGAGCAAAAAGTCTGGCAGATGGAATACAATATTAATAAATGTGAAGTCATTCATTTTGGTAGGAGTAATAGTAAAAAAGATTATTACTTGAAAGGTAAAAAGTTGCACCATGCTACTATGCAGAGGGATCTGGGTATCCTTGTGCATAAATCACAGAAGGTTGGTCTGCAGGTACAACAGGTAATTAGGAAGGCAAATGGAATTTTGTCCTTCATTGCTAAAGGGATTGAGTTTAAATGCATCTGCACAGGGTGCTGGTGAGGCCAAACCTGGAGTACTGTATACAGTTTTGGTCTGACTAGGCTGGGATTATATTAATTGGAATTTAGAAGAATAAGGGTGGATCTTACAGAAACATCTAAAATTATAAAGGGAATAGATAAGAGAGAAATAGAGAGGATGTTTCCACTAGCATTGGAAACTAGTACAAGAGGGCATGGCCTCAAAATTAGGACTGGATTGAGAAGAAACTTCTTCACCCAGAGGGTTGAAAATCTATGGAATTCCCTGCCCAGTGAGGTAGTTGACACTACTTCAGTAAATGTTTTTAAAGCTAAATTGGACTATATTTGAACAATAAAGAAATTAAGGGATGTGGTGAGAGCGTGGGTAAGTGGAACTGAGTCCACAAAAAGATCAGCCATGATCTTATTGAATGGCAAAGCAGCCTCAAAGGGCCAGATGGCCTACTCCTGCTCCGAGTTCTTGGTTCTGTATATCTCCTATTCCTGTGTTTCTATGTTCCCAACAAGCCTATGGTCTCCTGCTTCCTGTCAGCTTCCTTTCTTGAACAGAAATGTTACAATGTAGGTTTTCTGATCGAGAGAAATTCGGAAGAATATAAACAATGAACCTATTATCTTTCCACCCACTTCAAAGATGACACCAGGCCCAACAATTAGAGAGAGGTATATGATCTTACTTTTCTCACCTCTACCAGACCCCAATGAGATGTGCTTGTGAGAAAGTGTGAACGGTTTTAAGAAGGTTTTAATCCTTTTGAATACTGTGGTTTTAAAAAAATGTAAACATGCTTTCCTGTAAGTGTGACTCCAAAATGAAGTTATAAACATTTATTTTCACAATATCCAAATGAACAGACACACAGTTTCAACCTAACAGGGAAACAGAGAGTCCTATCAACAGAAGTTTTACTGGGATACTGATCCTAGCCATGTCAAAATCAAAAAGTTTTTACTTTCATCATATTAATGCCAATGCTAATCAATCAAAACCACTTCCTCCCAAATCAATCTTTGAGCTATGCATTAAACTCTCCGATCTGTCTGTCCTTATGCCAATTTTGTCCATATCTCAAGGGGAAAACCCTAAATGACTGTCCTTGAATTTCTGCTTATTAATTTAGATCCTAGCTTCTCAAATGTCAATCCAGAATCTCATTCTTATTTCTACTTAAATTATGGGTTTCTCATGAATCATAATAAAAAAGGTCCTCTCCCTCCAACTTCAAATTCTTCTGCAGACATGTTGCAAGGGGACTTCTCCATGTTCTGTTTCATTGTGAACAAACTGGCCAGAGGATTCACTGGCTACAAGCATTTCTGGTGATTGCTCATAATACAGGATTTCCCAGTTTTCTTTTTATCTGTATGACCTTTAATTTTTATCTATTTCCTTACAACATTTGGGTGATGATATGGATTCTGTTCAGTACTTGTCTGTTTGTACCACATCATGGAATGTAGGCTTGACAGTTGGTTTTTACCCTAATACATGAATGGTAGAGAAGTGATGAAACAGTACATGAAATCACAATAACTAAATAACTCCAGTGTTAGCCTGAGGTTAGCTCTTCATGAATGAAAAATTAATTGAAAAGCTTACCCACGTCCACTGAGGTGAGAGCACTTTCAAAGTTCCAGAGATTCTGAAATAATTTGCATAAATGGAATGAGCACAGTGGGTTAGTTCCTTAGTACTCATTAGTTACAAACAGCCTTTTAAGCTGGAGAAGTGATTATGGGAAGGGTTTTGTGTAAACCTCAGATTTTACAATATTTCAGCATATTTATATGGTATACAAAGCACCCAAGGAACATCCTGAAATCTGCAGATTTAAAGATTTAGCAAATAATGAGAAATAATGCAATTATTCAGTCACACAGATGTTTTAAGAAACTGAATCAGTATTTACAAATGCATTACATAAATGTAATGAGTCTCTAGTAAAATATCTTGAAAATAATTGAACATAAGGTACCTGTGTCAAAGGTAAACTATCCCTGTCCATCTTCTTGAGATGGCTCCAGTCGTTGACATTGCTGATCACAACATTCTCCTCAAATGCCTCTCCACTGTTGTCCAGCTGGGTAGAACTGCTCTCACCTGCTCCATTCATATCTATCTAATCATAACATTGCACCCCTTGCTAATCTTATCTTCCTGCTCCTATGCTGTTATCTTTAGTACCCCCTTAGAATTTACAACTGGCTGCCACATTGTTCTTATTTGCTTTCTTATAATTTGTATTCCCTCAGTAACATCACTTGAAAGCACAGTGTTAGTTTTCACATGAATGCTTATGATCTGCACAGTTCTAACCACCATTACTTTAATCAAATCTTCCATTGTGGCTAAACTATCAGACTGCTCATCTATCATCCAGCACTAAAAGAGCAGAAATGACTTACACTTAGCAGTGAGAAACAAAGGTGTTGACTTTGATCTCCATTCAAATTCAATTCACTGGTTACCAGACTGGCAATTGTCTAAAGCTAAATCCATCTGGTCACAACTTTCATCACATCTCACCACATTTCTGTACCACCATTAAGAATGCTTACTTCCACTTCTGTAATATTCTATAAAACTTCCCTGCCCCAGCTCATCTGCTGTTGAAAATTCCCATTTCTCCATTCACTGCTTTGTTAACAAAGACTTAAATATTACAAAATGCTCCCAACATTCTATCCTTTGCAAACTAAAGATCTTCAACATTTTTCCTCCCACATCTTAATGTGGATTGGACCCCATCACTCCTGTGTTCACTGTCTTTTATAAGGCTCAAGTCAGGAACGTTTTTTATTTTAAAATTCTTATTCTTGTTTTCACATCCCTACCTTCCCTATCTCTGTCTTCCCTTTCCTCATCCCCACAACTTTTCAAGATATCTGCACTCAGCTACTTTTGGCCTCTTGAGTATCCCCTATTTTAGTTGCTGCAACATTGGTGACTATATGGTTGCCTAGGGCCTTATCTCTGGAATTGATCTGGAAATGTGTTGCTGGAAAAGCGCAGCAGGTCAGGCAGCATCCAGGGAACAGGAGAATCGACGTTTCGGGCATAAGCCCTTCTTCAGGAAATTCAACAGTAATAATTTTGAGACTCCAGTTTTACTTTGTGAAAGATACAACATCGCAGAAGGGAAGGAAGTGATTTCATTCATCAATAATGATGCTGCTCTAAACATTTTCGATAATTAAGACCAGATCTTTGCCATTTATAAAAGGTGAATCATCTAGTCAAAATCTCCATTGAGATGAATTTAAGGAATGTTCTCCAGTGAAGAAAGAAGCAACACACAAACCACAGTTTATTAAATTACATGTACATACACATTCAATTTGTCCCACAATAAAAGCCACATTTAAAAGGCTGGCAAGGCATTTGGAAAACAGGACACCAGAAGCATGATAGAACCTCTGTATTTAAATTACTACATTAAGTTTATGTTCATAAATAGATTGAAAGCTCCCATTAAAAGAGTCAATCTCAATGTAGTTCTGGAGTCACATGTAGGTTAGAATGGTTAGGGACAGCAGCTTTCTTTCCCTACAGCACATTAGTAAACCAAGTGGGTTTTTACGACAATCAAGAATGTGGCCATTACTCATTATTGAGACTGGGGGCCCAGATTACTGCCATGACGAGCTTATCTGCCATGATAAAAATGAGAATTAGGAATCCCAATTCTGATCTTGAACCAAGCATCTCTTATTTTCCTGGAGAACAGAGTTGGGAGCAATCTATACTTCACACATACACAGGTCCTAAAGGTAGTGGGCCATGTGAGTGTTCTGCTGTCTCTACTAAAATGGGATATTGGAGTCCATGGAGGATGAAACCCAGAGTGCACAGATTAGACAGTTAACACCAGGTTCGTTCTCAGTGCATTTGCTTGGGTAGCTACGATATTTGCTTGAAGATGCAAAGTACTTTTTGGATTTGGTCTGATTACAGATTCAGGAAAGGTAAAGCACAACTGGGCTTGTAAAAAGGAGGTATGCTTGTGTGTAACTAGTGCATGCACCCTTATTTTTATTTCCCATTGAATTGACTAGGCCAATATTTATTCACATCCATAACTGACCTGCAAAAAGAGATGGTGAGCTGCCTCATTGAACTGCTTCAGTCTTTCAGATGTAGATATATCCACAGTGCTGTTAGGAAGAGAGTTTGACCCAGCAACACTAAAGGAGCAGTGATACAGTTCCAGGTCAGGGTGGTGTGTGGTTTGGAAAGGAACTTGCAGATAATGGTTTCTCCATACATCTGCTGCCCTTGTCTGTCCAAATGATTGAGGTCATGAGCTTAGCAGGTCTTGTGATAGATTTGGTGAGTTGCTGCAGTACATCTCAAAAATTGTACACACTGTTGCCACTGTATGCCAGTGGTGAAGGTTGTGAATGATGAAAGTGGTGGATAGAATGCCAAACAAATGGGCTCCTCTTTCTATGGTGCTGTTGAACTTCTGAAATACTCATTATTGGACTCATCCAGGGAATGAAAAGTATTTCATAGAATCTCTACAGTGTGGAAACAGGTTATTCAGCCCAATAAGTGCACACTGACTCTCCAAAGAGGATCTCACCCAGACCCAACACCCCCTCCCCTATAATCCTACATTTCCCAAAGCTAATCTAGCTAGTCTACAATCTCATTTGACCAATCCACCTAATCTGCACATCTTTGGACTGCGGGAGGAAACCAAAGTGTCCAGAGGAAACCCACGGGGAGAATGTGCAAACTCCACACAGTCACCGAAGCTGGTATTGAACCTATGTCCCTGGTGCTAGGATCCACTGTGCCACCTGACATAAACACCTGAATCAGGCCATGTCAATGGTAGACAGGCTTTGGGAAGATAGGACACAAATTAGTTGCTGCAAAATTCCTAGACTCTGACTTGCTCTTGTAGCCACAGTATTTATGTAATTGGTCTAATTAAGTTCATGTTATTATAGTAATACCCACGATGTTGGAAGTGTAGGATCCATTTTCTAGCACTTGAATGACACAACCGTTACTCACTACTTATCAGCTCAAGTCTGAATGCTGTCCAGGTTTCATGCATTTGGGACTGCTTTAATATGCAAGAAGGCGTAAATTGTTTTGAACATTGTGTCATGATCAACCAACAACTCTGACCTTATGATGAAGGTGGGTCTTTGATAAAGTACCAAAAATGATTGAACCTAAGATGTTTCCCAGTGCAATCCTTCAGATTTCTTGGGTCTGAGATGATTAACCTCCAACAACAACAATTACTTTCCTTTGTGCTTAGTAATTATCCAACCAGATCAGGGATCTCCCCTGATTCCCATTTATCCTGATTTTGATTTGACTCCTTAATGTCATGTTTGGTCAAATGCTGCCTTGATGTTAAGGGCAGTTACTCTCACCTTACCTCTGAAGTTCAGCTCCTTTGTCCATGCTGAGACCAAGGCTGTAATGATGTAAGGTGGATGAGTGGCCCTGGTGGAACCCAAACTGGACATCAGCCAGCAGGTCAATGCTGAGCAAATGCTATTTAATAGCATCGCCAACAACTCCACCAGTCACATTGCTGATGATTGTGTTGACAATTGGCACAGTCAAAGCTGTCAAAGTACTGACCAAAAAATGTGTGGAGTTAAATAATAAACAATGCCAATGTTTCAATATTCCAACCGACATAAACTATCATAGGAGAAAGTATGATGCTGGAAAAACACAGCAGATCAGGCAGCATCCGAGGAGCAGGAGAACTGACATTTCAGGCATAAGACCTTCATCAGGAATGAGACTTGTGAGCCAAGGAAGTTCAAATGCCCAAACCTGATGAAGGGTTTATACCCGAAATGTTCATTCTCCGCCTCCTCAGATGCTGCCTGACCTGCTGTGTTTATCCAGCACCACACTCCTGACTCTTATCTCCAGCATCTGCAGTGCTCACTTTCTCCTAGTTGATTATAAACTATCATAGTGTTTGGACTACTTGGTGGGTTTCCCAAAAGTACTATCGATTGAGCTTTTAATGGACAGCTCCAAATTTTTATAGAATGGAAATGTTGGTTTACATAGGGAATTGGGTAATGAAGTGAAACATTATATTCTTTAAGGAATTTGTGAAAATAGTTTCCATTTATTGCATTTTTTGTGTCAATGATCATGTGTTTTTTCAATAATAAGATCATTACCGGACTGATAACTTTATTTTCTGTCAGGGTGTGTCTGGGGTATGACAATGGCAGATACAGGGTGAGTTTACATGAAGAGTGAAGGAAAATAGTGGTGGGTAGTTAGGTATGAGTCAGCTCTGAGTTGCTAATTGGCTATAAATGGCCAATGTGCTGCTTGACAGGTTAGAAAGTATGAGGGAACACGAGTGATGGCTGATTGACATTGGATGGTATATGGAAAAGCAGAGCAATAGGAGATAGGCAGAGGGGCACAGGATGTCAAGGGGAATACCAGGAGTTGTGTCAGATTGGTGGATGGACATAAGGTGTCATAAATTTGTACAAGGCTTCAGGAAACGTGAATGGCATGAACCGGAGCATGTAGAGACTGAAGGATGAAAGCAGGAGGGATTTTATGTGCTTAAATCTGATTTTTTAAGTATTGAAGACCATGCAGGAGTCCTCAGTCAGGCCTCCTGCTCAAAGACCCTCAAGAACAGGTAGCCTTCTCTGATCTTCCTGGTTACCCAGCCCAAATCTCAATTCAGCCTGCCCATCAATTGAGAATTGAAATGCACACAGCCACTTCTACAGGTCAAGATCACGGAGTAAGGATTTTTCCTGGCTCTGTGCACCTAATGCAGGAATGAAAATAAGGACCTCAATTTCAGTTCTAGATTTATTAATTCATTTAAAGCTGCCATAGTGGAATCTAGATTACTAGTCCAGCGATATTACCCATTACCACTATGTCACCATCACTCCCAAGAACTCAATAGCTCAAAATATATTCATACAGCTTTACAGAAATTTTAAGCAGTAATTAGGTACAATTAAAAAGAACACATCAATGTCTATCATGCTCTTAAATTAGTTACATTCTTCCATAAAGCAATCAGTGATCTGATCTATTATAGTCAAGAGGCCCAATTTAATCTTAGGAGCAATTACTGGGACATTAGGAATACAATCTAAATGAATACAAAGTGAGAAAGCCCAAGTGGTAAAGTAAGATTTCCATTTTTTTTCTGCATTCTGTCACACTGTGGATTCACAGACTCACAGAAAAGTTCTGTTACTATTATCCCATAATTGCACATAAGCACCAAACTGCATCTGCAAATGCAACAGCAAAGTTACCCACACTAACTACCAACCATCTTGATGAATGGGATTTCTGAGCTCAAAAATATTTCATTATGAATGACCTAGAGAGATGGCAACAGGATAAATTGCTGAGAGGGTTGCAAAAACAAATAAAAACACACAATAGATCTACAAAAAGACAAATAGAGAGGGCTTGGGAAAGAGAAACATTCAAACTGAGACAGAGGGACTTCAAGAAAGGGAAGGAAATGACAGCGTACACACAATTCTATCATTCTTTCTTTCTTCTATATCTGGAATCCTGGATTTGATAAGGCTCTGGAACCAAAAGAATTACATTTCACAACAAAACTTTTGTTTCAATGTTTTCAGTCTCTGTTCTGAACTTCAGGGTATATTGAAACCAAAGAAATGGCTGCTCTGAGAATTGTTTGGGAAATAGCTATATCATATTATACATGAGCCTATAAAAATGAGCAATATTGCACAGAAAATATAAAATCCATTGTAAAAACTCACCATTGCTGACAATTTTGGCCCGTTGATTTGAGCATTCATAATCGCATCATTCACTAATGAATGGAGATTCAGCAAAACGTGTTCTATATCATAACTTCCCTGTATTCCATTTGACAGATCCTCCAGTGACCTGATGTACTCCCGCCAGTGTGGGTCAATTTCTGCCATTGCAGCAAGGCATCCTCTCATCACATTCAGGCAATAGCCCATGCACGGCTTACCATTTGTCATTCCATAACAATGGGAGCAGAATAGCATCTTCAGCAGAGCTTTGCTACATTCTTTAGTGTACTGTAAGTGATCAGTTGTGTTGATAACTTCAATTCCTAAATTTAAGGCCTGCAGGAACATATGACTAGCCATTAGAGATTTTGACATTTGACTCGTTATTAATTTTGGAAGATTACCAAATGGATTAAGGTCCTTCCTTGCCATCCGTACACATTCTGCAAAGTCTGGGGAGATGTCAGTGAGGGCAGGATTGATTAGATGATTATAGACCAATGGAAAGAGACTATCAAAAAATCTATTAACAAATTCGTCGACATTCATCTCTGAGCCAAAAACAAAGAGTGCAACATCAGTGAATAGTTCTTGAATTGGTGCAACTGCTTGGAAGGCCATATTCCGGTAGGTCGTTCTGAACAGCATCTTGGTGTTATTCTCTGCATGCCAAATGATATTCTGAAAAGACTCTGCAATTAAAAGGACAAACTGGTAAATCATTCAGCTTCAATAATTTCACAATCTAACAACACAAAGTTGATTATTTTGTATCCTTTCCCCACATTCTGCGGCAGTGTTCTACGTGGATGTACTTGAGAAGTTGGATTCAAAATCATTAGAAAGCACCTTTTCTAAATTCAGTGGAAGCTAGAATATGAAACATCATACTACAAACAACTTGTTTGTAGCAGCATACAACTTGGCTTTCCTTCTCCATTGCACATTTGCATTTAGATTTTGCATGACAGGTGGTGGCCACGGCAGCAAGTGCAAGACTAGCATGTTAACTGATATAAAATTGCAAGCAACCACATAGGGTTGACTTTCCATTGTGGTTCCATTGCCAGCAGCAAGTAGAGATTCATGCAGACGGCCAACTTGGAAAGGTAGCTGACTGACTTAAAAAAAGGTTGAACTAGACACCATTTTACAGGGCCCTTAGCATTTTGCCAACAGCACAGGAGTTACATGGAGATCTCCCTGCAGCATCCTGAGGACCGGCAGAGTTCCAGGCACCACATGCACAAAGATCCAAATTGAAATCACTCAATTCTATCATGTTGAATCCTAACAGACAGATGAAAGTAATTACCCATTGGGCTGGGCATAAAAAATTGTATGGTCCATTTCTCAAAAGCAAATAATTTCACAAAATTTGTAAGTCAGACTGGGCAGAAATGTCAACACTAGTCATCAGTCAGTCTGGAATCTGAATTCCAATTAGCTTTCCTGATAGATTGTTTTTTTTTGTATAAACATATGGGTGACATGCTCAATCGCATGACATAGACGACCAACATGCTGGAAGGGACAGATTCAGAACAGAACCAGCAACTGAACACCAATGAAATGCTGTTAGTCATAATCAGCAGCAGAATTTAACCTGAAAACAATCTGTAACCTCACAACCTGGCATATCCATCATTCTACCATTAGTGTCAAGACAAGGAAAAAAACCTTTATTTGAGGAGCAGCACTAAGCGTATCAATAAAATTTGGTGCTCAAACCCTACAGGTTGAACCTCCATACTCCAGCGGTCTCAGGACCAGGCATTTGCCAGACTGGCGAATTTGCCAGATCACCAGCAGTAACATCAAGGTTTGCATGCAAGTTTTTAAAACACATTTAAACGTTGCTACACAACAAGTGTTCATGGCTCTTCTACATTTTATGATTAGAGTCAACTAAACTTTCTTTCTGTTAATTGTATTTTCAAACAGTAAGTGTTACTCAATATGGAACCTGGAAAAGGATAAAGTTCCATGAGCACCAAAGCACCAGAGATTTTTATTCTTGTGGGAAAATGAAATTTTTAATTATTATGTCTTCCTCATGCAGATGTGAGTAACAAAATAAATCATTTTAAAAAAGAAAGCCACGAGTATGATCTGAATTATTCTGAAGTTAAAAACACCATAGTCATATCAGTAAATCAGTGTAATCAGTGTAGTCTAATCAGTGAATTTACATAGCCAATAGATGTGAAGCTGGAAAAGCACAGTAAGTCAGACAGCATCCGAGGAGCAGGAAAGTCAACATTTCAGGCCAAAACCCTTCATCAGCTGGAACTAGAACCATACTACGAGTAGGCCAGATCAGAATATGCCAAATTAGGAAAATTTACAACAAAAAAACTACATGTGTGCTGAACAGCAGAAGCAGAAATTTGTAGACAGCGTTAATTGATCCCACAGGCAACAACTCAGAAATCCTACCATATACAGTCATGAATGATGTTGGACAACTCACCATAAAAGGAATTCCACAAACCTCCCACCTTCAATGATGGGACAGACCAGTGTATTCATGAAACAAACATCCTAAAGAATACTCCTGACTGGAAATTAACTTAGCCAGCCATTTAAATGCTGCAGCTATAGGGATAAGTTAGATGCTGGCAATGTTGTAGGATTCAATCTCCCAAAGCCTGTCCACCACCTGCAAGGCACAAGTCAGGAGTGTGATGGAATACTCCTCACTTCTCTGGATGCAAGCTGCAACAACACTCAAGAGCTTGACTCCATTCAGGGTAGAGCATCCCACCCATCACCTTCGACATCAACTGCCACCACCACTGCCTGAGTGGCAGCAGTATGTATCAGCTACAAGATGCACTGAAGCAATTTGCCAAGGCTCCTTTGAATGCACCTTCCAAATTTCAGACTTTTATAGTGTGAAACAAGGAGGGTAACAAGTAGATGGGAATCAGCTTCACGTTTCTCCTCATGTCATCAATGAACCTTTTGCCAATGCCTTAAATCTGTGCCCCTTGGATCTCAATCATGGGAACAGTTTCTCTCTACCTATTCTGATGACCCCCATGAATTTTAACTTCTCTATTAGCAAGTTCCAAAGTATGCTTCATGCATGTCTAATTATGTTCTCCCCACCCATTTATGACATGGGTATGGTCCAGTAAATTTAACCATTGAATGTTGCATTTTTTATTTTGCAACATAAAATTATAATTGATAATTACCCAAAGGTCAGAAAAGAAGCATTAATATTTCATGACACATTCAGTGCAAACTGCTATGCCCATCTTTATTTTACCAACAATGTTTGTTGAACATCCTTTCCCTCTTATAAATAGCAATAACCTAAGTTCAAATAACTGGCTGCTCTTGTAAACAGTAGCTTTAAACATTCCTGCAACTTCAAACGCATTTCAGCAGTACTCCAGTACCTTGTAGCTTTATAGTTCACTATACAGCAGTGAACCTAACATGACCTTTTGATATCTAAATGCATGTCTTAATTTACTACTTGCAGTCAAGTTGGGGCCCTGTTAAGGGTAGTTACAGCTGAAATCCATGAAAGAAAACATGTACAGTTTTGATACAACTTTCTCTACTTATGTATAAACCTATATTTTCCACAACCAAACAGTTAACAGTAAACTCACTTACATTTTCATACAATGGCTGGAATGTAGCAGCAATTATCAGCAATTGTTAAAGCAACAGTTTAGTACTGTCAGGTTTAGCTTACATTCCTTAATCTTACACATGTACTGATCAAAAAAGTGTCACCTTACATGTAATTTACTTGAAAAATCTGGCCTTCAGAATTGTAATTACTCGAAGTTTCTCAGTCATGCCTTGAAGAAAAATCTAACTGAAAGCTAATTTCTCAATGTCTCTTGATTTGTCATTGTTATCACATTGATGCAGAAAATGTGCTGGTACGCAGTTGACTGGAGGAGAAATTTGATGCTGAAAATTGCAGAGTCCATTATTTTCTCACAACATTATCTGAACATTAGTATGTCCTGACAGCATATCCAGAGAGCTGTAACATATTCAATATAAATGAACCTATCCCAAACGTTTATGCTACCACCTATCAAGTATTTGTATTTTGGTTGAAGGCATTCAGTACAATTCATTATTATTGAAAGAGCACCACATTTAATTGCTGTGTTGGAGGTTAAGATCATTTGTTCACACTACATTTATCGCAGTCATTTTGCACCTTGCCATTCAATGTGCTTTAATAAATATTGAGTTGAATTATAATAAAGAAAAGATGGCTACCTCAATAAAAGCACACTGTCAAATGGAAACTGACGGATATCACTCTATTAAAACTGACCTGACCAAAGCAGAGGGGACGGCAAGAGGTTGGGAACATTAATTCATTTGATCAGGGGCTTTCTCATGCCTGTTCAACCTCGACAAGGGATTAGCATCACACTTCTGGGTTTTCTGATCAACTAATGTGGATATATGGTCAAACAAATGGTTCTTATTTATAAGGAGCTTCAGTGAATCAGAATGACTGCAGGCATCCTTCACTGGGAAAGTTTGGGCTGGTAATGAAATGGAAGGAAGATTAAGGGAGAGGTTGGGAGACACAAGAAGGCAGAGGCAGGTGGGTGTAATTAGAGGACAGTGCCAAGCAGGAGAGAATAAAGCATGGACCATGTAGAAGAAGTGGAAAGGAATATATGGGAGTCAGAGATGATGGGGAGAAATAAAAATGGAGAAAAGATGTGTCTACGGATGTGTCAAAAGAGAAAAAAAGTGAAAAGATGGGAGAAGAGCATGTCATGAGGAGAGAAAGACTGACAAATGATGGGGGAAGGATCAGTAGAAATGGGAGAGGTGTGGTGGAAAAAGTTATGAAGTAAGGCAAATAACATGAAAAGAGTGAGGAATGGATAGAAGCACTTGGAGCAGAGGATGTTGATAAGATGGGCTGGATATGAATGTCACAAACAGAGGATAGAGGATGAAAGAGGAAATGGGGTATACGTAATACTGGTTGTACTGTTTGACTCGGTGAGAAATCCTAAGGCCTATCAGCAAATTTAAAGGAACACATGGGTTTCAGCAAACTTACAAGAAGAAGATTCATGGAGTCTGCCACAACTCTCTGATATGTGTAAGAAATGTCCAAAAGATATTGGAGGACAGTTTGGATAAGGCAAAAAAAGAGATGCGGAGTTCACAATATATGATTAAATTGCAGACAGAATAACCACCTGGTAACTTAAATGTTAGTTGCACACTGAGATCACAAAAAGCCTGCTCTGGTTTTCTTGTGCAATCCTTTAGTGCCCACTCCACACCCCCCACCATTATTGCCCTCATCAAAGCAGTACCCATGTGAGCCATGCACAGCTTGTATGTCATTTCCACATAAGTTACCCATAGTACTGATGATTATGGAACTGAACTGTGTAAGCACTCAATTAACTTCAGCATTACTTTGTCTTCTTCTGAGCACTAATCAAATTGTTGTTTTTAATCAAGGCTTAAATGTTCTGGGTGTATCGTCCCACCTACTGAGGGATGTGGGTGTCAGCAAGACTGTTGGAAAACAAAATGAGATCAGCAAAAATTAGATTCTCAGTGTCCAATAAAAGAAGTTCTAATCGTCAAACAAATGTTTAAACATGAGATGAGAATCTCACCTGTGATTATAAAGAGACCAGATTGCTTCCATTTGCATGTCTTATTAGTTAATCTCATCTCATTGAAATGCTGTTGCCTAATCTTCCACTCTACAAACTAGAAATTGACAAGATCTGACATGAAAGTCAGAACGGGCGACTAGCGATTCCAGCTTGCCACTTGCTCCTCTGGTCCTCAATCTTGGTAAAAGGCTTATGCATCTCCTTCTCCTCGGATGCTATCTGACCAGCTGTGCTTTTCCAGCACCAGATTTTTTGACCTCAATCTTGGTAGGCAGTCGCCATTATTTCATGGCATAGACCAAGGGCAGCAACTGCCCACACCCATGTTTCCCTATCCTCATTGCACACCTCCAATTCGCTTACAATAGGTTTTACATATTAATGCTGCACTTTGAGGCATACTGGTGTCATTCAGTGTAACGTTGCTGCCAGGATATTTTTACACAGGGCCAGGCAACCAGTAATGGATTTGACCAGGCTGCACTTCAGGAGTGCTCACGTGCTCTCCTAACACTTAATCAATTTACATCAACTTTGATGCTCGCAGCATTTCTGCCTCGCTCTACCTTTCTCAATATTTGGCCCCTCAGACAGTTACTACAAATTGTCTTTTAGCACAGACATAAAGGCAGGCAGCTTGTCATTGTTGTCAGCAGCGATCAATCAAAGGGGTAAACATGTGTAACACCATGCTACCAATCTCACATCTGTATCATGTACCAGTAGCTTATGCAGCTAACAACTGCAAGTGCTTCAATCAAAGTCTAAGTGGAGCAGTCTGTAGTCATGTCAAGGGAGATATCCTTAAGTCAGAGTACCAGGCACAGTTAATCAAGAATACACCATGATATCAATTGAGGTGATTGGACACAGTAGTCAGGAACATGAAGCAGTACAGGTTCAGGGGAACTATACCTTTCCAATCAAGAGACTTGGCCACAGCTCCAGCACAACCTGTCGGAAGAATTGTCTTAAGTCAATTGGAGTGATCAATCAGGGGTGTTGTAAGTCATCAGTCAGGCATGTCCATCCAAGTTATCAGGGTGGTCATTCACTGAAATCAAGAGAGGGATAATATCAGAGGCCAACACTGGGAGAGGGAAGCTAAAGAAATCAATTGTGGGGTTTGGAAGCAGCATATTAGTGTGTGGAGAGAATAACAATTGTGAAGGCAGGCACTCCATATATAATCGGGGTGACTACAAAACATGGGTAGGAAAGAGGTCATACAAGGTGTGGGCACTTTCAGTCAGCATCATTTTGGCTTCAATTGTGTATTGCTATGTCTGGCATGACAATACAGTATGCCTGAGGCTCCCCTGAAGTGGGAGATAAAGAGTTAAGTGAATGAGTTAGGTTGGAGTGTGAGGAAGATACAAGCTGATGATGTTAACATGGACGGCTACCAAGAAGGGAATGTAAAGATCTGGAGAATTTACCTAGACTGAGAGGCTGTGTCTATGACTCACTCTGTGAAGTACGATTGCTGTTTCCTTCCATCATCATCAAACAGCAAATAAACAATAGAGATGAAAATGGCTGTCACCACATCCAGTGTGGTGAAGATTTCATTCTGTGAGGGAAAAGCTCAAATTTAAAGTAATGTAAGGCCTTTCAAAGGGCAAAAGCATTAAACAGTCACCTTTACAGTCGATGAAAGAAACCCGTGATCATAAAATGCTTTATGTGAACAGTTTACAATGACAAACTGTGTGGAACTGTCGCCCAAATACTCTTGGCCACGTCATGCAGCACTATGAATCAATCCCATGAACGACAGTGACGTACAAATACTGTAATGTAATGAAGCCTGGAAAGATTCACTGTGGTTGCTAAAGTAGCAATCACATTGTACAGTTGGTGCTTGCTTCTCAACATGGACCACAAAATATTATGAATCAATAATAAGGAGGGATTGCCTCTCCCTTCAATTTTGTAGTTGCAGCTGGGAAGATATTCACTCACACAGTTGATGTGAAATTTAAAAGTATCAGAATATATTTACAATGAAGTATCTATGTACCTTCAGAAGGTCACCTCCAGTGCAGTCTCAGTGCAGTTCCAGGCTCCGGAACTGGGATGGAGGGAGTCTGCCCTACAGAATTGTCCTGTTCTCCTTGGAGCTTTGGTCAGGTGACCTGTATCTAGATGGTTCAAACATCCTGAGTGTGTCCTGCCTAAAGGCAGGTGCACCAAACCCTCAGGTTGAACTTTGACAGGACTGAGAGTGGCTGGTAGGGTGGAGGTGAAAGGCATGGCTTCTTGTGGTGAATCTTCAGAGGAGACTTGTGAGGAGCCTGTGAGCTGATTGCTTCACTTGCTGAGTGACAACTGGCACTGCCTTGTCTCCTTGTGAGGAACAGGTACCTGAAGTGAGGCCAAGGTCCCTCTTTCCGCTACTGCCTTGCATTGATGCTGAGCATGGGGGAAGTCAGACTAACACATACCAGAGGAAGCACAGTGTTAACAATGTTGATGGAGTCCTCTGACTTTTGAACCAGTTTGCCCAGTGCCTCTGACAAATCTGCCTGCTGCTCTGTGCCTTCTGGTGCATTTCTATGAAGTTGCTAATTGCCAATAAGGTTCCCCGTGGTAAACTACTGAAGAAAGTGAAGTCACATGGTGTGCAGGGTGTTCTACCTAGGTGAATAAAGAACTGGCTGAGCAACAGGAGACAGAGAGTAGTAGTTGAAGGGAGTTTCTCAAAATGGAGAAAGGTGACCAGCGGTGTTCAACAGGGATCAGTGTTGGGGCCACTGCTGTTTGTGATATACATAAATGATCTGGAAGAGGGCATTGTTGGTCTGATCAGTAAGTTTGCAGATGACACGAAGCATAGGAGACCGTAAAAGAATACAGGAGAATATAGAAGACTGGAGAGTTGGGCAGAGAAGTGACAGATGGAATTCAATCCGGGCAAATGTGAGGTGATACATTTTGGAAAGTCTAATTCTAGAGCGAACTATACTGTACACGGAAGAGCCTTGGGAAAAGTTGATGAGCAGAGAGATCTGGGAGTTCAAGTCCATTGTATCCTGAAGCTGGCTGCACAGGTGAAGAGAGTGGTCAAGAAGGCATGTGGTATACTTGCCTTCATCGGACGGGGTATTGAGTATAAGAGCTGGCAGGTCATGTTAAAATTGTACATGACGTTGGTTCGGCCACACTTAGGATACTGGGTACAGTTTTGGTTGCCACATTACCGAAAGGATGTAGACGCTTTGGAGAGGGTGCAGAGAAGGTTTACGAGGATGTTGCCTGGTATGGAAGGTGCTAGCTATGAAGAGAGGTTGAGTAGGTTAGGATTGTTTTCATCAAAAAATAGGAGATTGAGGGGGGACCTGATTGAGGTCTACAAAATCATGAGGAGTATAGACAGGGTGGATAGAGATAAGTGTTTTCCCAGGGTGAGGAATTCAATAACGAGAGATCACGTGGTGAGAGGAGAAAAGTTTAAGGGGGATACACGTGGAAACTACTTTACACAGAGTTTGGTAGGTGCCAGGAACACATTGCCAGCAGAGGTAGTAGAGACAGGCATGGTAGATTCATTTAAAGTGCGATACAGGGATACAGATTCTTAGGAATTGGGTGATAGGTTTAAACAGTGGAGTTGGATCGGCTCAGGCTTTGAGGGCTGAAGGGCCTGTTCCTAGGCTGTAAAATTTCTTTGTTCTTTGTTCAATACATGGGGTCATCGCCTGCCTGGAGCTCAGGGGCTGTCTGCTTTCCAGCAATCCTCAGAGTTCCAAAGACTTCAGGTATTTCTTCCTCAATCATCTGCAGAGACATGGCAGTGATATGTTCACTAACTCTAACCTAGCTGGTGGAGGATCCAGGAAGCAGTCTTACCACTGTATTTTCTGAGAAATCTGTGGCTTCTTCCTCGCAGTGAAGAAGATCCTTGTGGGGTTGTTGTCTTAACAGTGGAGGCTGTGCAGATTTCACTGGCGCCAGTAGGAGACAAAAGAGAGGATGCACTGCAAGGATAGTCATGTTAAATTACATTCACAGTGGCAATAATAGGAAAGCAGCATAACAATGACTTGGCTGCTGAGACATGGACATTTCAGTATTACAACAGTAATGATAACTGGCTAGGGATCCTCTCTTCATAGGGGATAAGGAGACAAATGACAGTACCATACCATTTGTCTTGTCTCTTTCTGTCCTACTGTGGGCTACTTTCTCTTGGGGAAAAAAAGGGAGGCATTGAATGAGATGAAGTTGGCTGGCACAGCTCTTAGTGCTGGTGCAGATGGGAAGAAAGTGGTGAGGTATCCTGAGTGACAGAGTGAGTGAGTGAGTGTGTGTGAAAGAGACAGAGACAGTGCGAAAGAAGGAAGAGTGAAGGAAGATATCACATACAATCAAGAGAGAGAGAGAGAGAACGAGATGGATGGAAGGTGGGTGCAGTAACAGAGAAAAGATGGTAGCATTTAGTCTGGCAGGGGAGAGATCTTGCAATAGTATTAAGCATTCCTTCAGACTGTGGAAACAGTGTTGACTCTGGTGGCAACCTCAGACAGGTGTCTTTTAGCATGGTTTTCTCTGCAGGTTCACAGGGAAGAAGATCACCTCTGTTGTACTACCCATCCATCACGACTTCAGAGTCCCCATCCGAAAAGTGGGGTGCCAGTTTCCATCACATAAGATGTCCAGGTAATTCTTGTGACAACTCTGGACTGACAGTGCTTAACCTGGTGAACAACAATGTTTTAAACATTGCATTGGAATCAAGAACCCCAGGGTATCCCAGCAGCATTGAATACGTCTGCCTGAACCAAGAGGGAAGATACAACAAGAGGAGCACTATAACGGCATGGTGCATGGCTAATCAGATGAGTTTTGGAAAATAGCATGAGAAATCACATGCAGGCTCACTGATTAAAACTCTCCACAAAACTTGCTAAAATTGACTCTTGGCTGGTTTCTGTTAAAATTCAGCTCAAAGGTACAACGACATTTTTCTTTTACTTGTGTAGATTCCCTTTAAGACTATTACTGGTATCTAGTCTTAAATAGTACTACCTTCTCCTACCTTAATTCTTTTGATGAATCAAATATAATTTGTTATGCTTTACGTGAAATCAATAATTTAAAATCTTATTAAATTCGCTCTGTGGCTAGGATTCAAATCAATTTCCAAAACTATGAATAGCTTGCGGAAACAAAGAAATGGAGGAAAGGACTAAACTTGTGTTTACTTATTTAGTACCTTTAAACTTCATTACATTTTTTTTTAAATGCACATCCAACAACTTATTTCTGAAGTGCAATTAAGGATGTTGTACCGCCAATGCAGCAGCAAGATGGCATACAAGATTGCTCAAACAGGAACAAAAATAATGACTAGTTAATCTAATTTTGAATATGTTGTGGATAGTGAATTATAAAGCATCACTGTCTTTCATTTATTTACTGGGGGTCGATTGCATTCCTGTTCAATGCATAAGTGCTCTCATGAATGAAATCATGTATAAAATCCAGATGACTAAGTATACAACCATCGTAATCTAACATAAAATGCCCCCTTGATCCAATGACTCATCATGAGAAATGAAAAATAACTATTTTTGTTTTGGCTAATTACAGATCACTTTTCAACCATACTTAAAAATCCAATCACTTGACAACTAATCTCATGGGGACTAAAGATGTCATGAATGATCATTATTCCATGGAACATGGCAAAAAAACAATCAGTCTGACTTTATTCTTACAGTGCCTACTTTGTTTCACTTACATTACAGATTTCTTGTTAATGAATGGTGTTTGGTCCCTGTTCCTAATATACAACATCAATTTTAAACTCACCACCATGTGAATGCCACTATATGTTCTTTAAAATCAGGTTTACAGGTTGAGATTTATGAATGATTTTCAGATTCTCAAAAACCTCAAGTCATTAAGAATTTTATATTTTTCCCATTATTAGTATTGCTAAAATTACGTTTTGTGGAAAATAAAGCTGTAGTAGAAGTATTGTTTTCTGATAATAGCTAATGCTGTTTTTCAGATATTACAACTCCAGGTCTGTTTTATTTGAGTGGGGACCTCAAAGTGAACAGTGGATAAGAAATTTGGATTTACTAATTAGAACCAACCATTCGTTCTAAATTTGGAGATGCCAGTGTTGAACTGGGGTGTACAAAGTTAAAAATCACACAACACCAGGTTAGAGTCCAACAGGTTTAATTGCATTTATGCTTCCAATCAAACCTGTTGGACTATAAACTGGTGCTGTGTGATTTTTAAATTTGTTCTAAAGCCCTGCTCAATATTTATAAGCTTGAGTGTGCAATGGTTTTCTGAATCTATGGAAACAAAAGGAACTGCTGCATGCCACCAAAAAAGATCAATTCACTTTTTACTCCTCTATTTTCCATTAAATCAGAGAGGACCAGCCTTGAGCACCAATGTCAGAACCAGCTGAATGTTGTAAGGTTCTATTTGCTGTGCACCACTACAAATAAAACTGGTTAATTTTACAAGATCAGTCCTGTGGCTCAACTTCCAGCAACCTTCAGGCTGCTGATTCTGGTCACATTTTCCAATTTGCACCTAAAATGAAACCAAAACATTGCAGATGCTGGAAATCTGAAACAAACAGAAAATGTTGAAGAAACTCAACAGGTCTGACAGCATTTGTAGGGACAGAAACTAACTCAATTGGACTCAAAATGTTAACTCCATTTCTTTGACCAGAGATGGTGCCAGATCTGTCAGGTTTCTCCAGTACTCTCTGTGTCCAGTTTCACGCCTAAATGGAGTTGAAATGCCCATCAGCCATGATTAAATGGCAGAGTGGACTCGATGGGCTGAATGGCCTTACTTCCTATGTTTTATGGTCTTATGGTCTTAAGTGTATTCTTCATCTCTTTGAGATCTCAAGACCCATTATTTGAAACAAATGTATCATCAACTCCTAATATTTTCAGGTCTGGCATCCATCTTCCATAAATATTCAATGAAATTCTTTAGGACACCACAAAGGCCCCATTTTCTAAACCTTGCCTGAGATATGATGACGTGAGTGAGGTCCTAGTAAAGCACAGCAGGTAAGGCAGCATCCGAGGAGCAGGAGAATCGTGTTTCGAGCATAGGTCCTTCCTGATGAAGGGCTTATGCCTGAAACGTCGATTCTCTTACTCCTCGGATGCTGTGCTTTTCCAGCACCACACTCTTGACTCTGATCTCCAGCATCACTTTCTCCTGAGATACAATGACACTCAGATTAAACTCACCTCTCTCAAAAGGAAAGCAACCTATGATCCTTTGGGACTAGGTTGACTTTCACTTTTGCTTCAGTTTTACATGGAAAGGCAGGACATATTATTTCAATGGCTGCTAAAGTATATGGGATCATTAACTGTGTAGTTTATAACAATTATGTTTGACACTGGCACATAATTTTCAAGTGGCAGCAGGAATACAGAAATCTAAAGGCTCCTGTACAAACTATTGAAGCTGTCTGGACATGTGGAAAAGGCTTTGCAAAAAGCAGAGTCTTCATTTTTCATAAAAGAAATAATATTCAAAAGCAACATGGTTATGCTAAACCTTTATGAATAATTTAGTAGGTTTCAATTCTTCAATCACGCTTGACAAAGAATGTCAAGACTTCACAGGGTGCAGAAGAAGTGTACCAGAATGATACTTTGATGAAGGGGCTCAGGTATAGCGGGGGACTCAAGAAGCTGAGATTGAGGCTCTGTTTCTGTACTGTACAACTATGCCTTTATAAGAGACGATTAAGGGGAGAGTCAAGGTATGCAAAGTCACAGGCAGGTTCTAATTGAGTTAGTAAAGGAGAAATTGTCTTTGCTAGGATTGACTGAGTGATCAAGGATGAAAGGCTTCAGGTGATTTGCAAAAGAGCCAAAGAAGAGATTAGCAGAGTTTCTTTTACACAGCTAGCTCTTCTGACCTGAAAGACACCACCTGGAAGGATGGGGGAAGCCAATTCAATTGCAACTTCCAAAATGGACGTCAGCAAATAACCAAAAAGGAGAAGCTTTCAAGAATACGGGATTGAGGTGGAGGACTGAGAATAATTGGATAGCTCTTTCAAACAGTATGATTCTCCTTGTCCTCTGGTATTCATATTTTAAAACCTGGAATTCAATTTGACAGATGTTCATCAGAACCCCACAGAAGTGCTGACATAAACACTTGTTAAACTCCCAATGGGCTGTTTTGTTCTGCCGGTGAATGTCTGTGTTTATCTAAGAGACTGAGTTCAGTGTTAGAGGTTCAGTCAGGTACTCAGAACTTGCCTGCAAATTAACCTGGAGGCATAAGTTGGTTAATATTGGTCCACCTCGGTCATTAACAAGAATAACTGAAGGGCAGCACCACAGTTGACTCCCCAGTCATCCTTTCCTGGTCCCACAGATTCAACTTGGTTCTCTCTCCCCACAACTCAATCTGACTATCCTCAAAATTCCTATCCTTCCCCCATTTTGACTACGCTACCAGCTGATCAGAACCAGCTCACTCCCCAAACCAGCTCTCTATCTCCCATCATTACTACCTGATCCAACTTGATTAGCCACCCATCCTCTCCATTCAACCCAACCTGAATCTTCTCTTGCAACCACTCCAACTCTACCTGACATACTCGGATGGCCACCTCACCACTCCAAACGGAGTGCTCATTCACTGACTTACTCATCTACCTGCCCAGTTACTCATTTGCCCATGCTGCAGTGGGTCTTCCCTGAGTTAATCAACATGTATCTTCTACCATTTCTCCAGTCTGCTGCTGAGCCCCCCCCCCCAATGCCTCATAATGATAGATAATGAATTGGTTACAGAAGATGAATAATTTTCAAACACATCAATAAAACATCTGTTTCAAACAATCATAACTCCAGCTGGAGTAAAGAGCTCAATCTTGAGTTGTGCTCTTCCGAAGAACCGTAAATTTAAACTTAGAAGAAGTTTAGCATTAAATGCAGTCCATCAGGAGAATATTTTTTGATAACAGTGAAGATCATATAGCTGGCACAGTCTATTTTTTTTTAATTAATTAAGGCACAAAGGATTGTAATGCAGCTGCTCCTTGTAATCTTGTTAAGCATTTAAAAACGTTTTGCCACTGTGACACAATGTGAATGCCTCAGACTTTCTGAGAGCCCAAAGTGAAACTTGGAGAGGAAATGAGAGCTGATGAACAAGGAAGGCTTCAGTTGTTCACTGGTATGGGAGGGGCAGTAAGGGTGGACAATGGGCATGAACAAAGTTGATGACAGGGTGGGACTTCTCCAAGAAAAAATGAACCTCCCCTTTCACGGGCAGCATAAATCAGCTCAGACAGCAAACTATTAGGCTCTGCCAACAAGAATTTAAAGGGGCTACACAGCTATTAGAAAGCTGTCTAACTTTCTACCCACCATTGCTGTCTCAGAGCCCATGATCCCAAAATTACATCACGCAACTTCCAATTGAGTCACAAACCACAGTTTGGACAGCCTTGTGCTAAGAAGGACTATGATTAGAGTGGTGCTAGAAAAGCACAGCAGGTCAGGCAGCATCCGAGGAGCAGGAAAATCGACATTTCGTGAAGGAGTGCTTCATCAGGAATGGGTCAGGGAGCCTCCGGGGTGGAGAGATAAATCGGTGGGGGTGTGGGGCTGGGGAGAAAGTAGCCAAGAGTACAATAGGTGAATGGGGGCGGGGATAAAGGTGATAGGTCAAAGAGGATGGTGGAACGGATAGGTGGAAAGGAAGATTGGCAGGTAGGACAGGTCATGAGGATGATGCTGAGATGGAAGGTTGGAACTGGGGTAAGGTGGGGGGAGGGGAAATGAGGAAACTGGTGAAATCCACATTGCTGCTCTGGAGTGGAAGTGTTCTGAGGCAACAGATGAGGCGTTCTTCCACCAGGCGTTGGGTGGTGAGGGAGTGGCAATGGAGGAGGCCCAGGACTTGCATGTCCTCGGCAGAGTGGGAGGGGGAGTTGAAATGTTCAGCTACAGGGCGGTGGGGTTGATTGGTGTGGGTGTTCCGGATGTGTTCTCTAAAGCGCTCTTCACGAAGGTGTCCAGTCTCCTTAATGAAAAGGAGAGCAACGATACAATAAATGACATTTGTGGAAGTGTAGGTGAAACATTGATAGGTGTGGAAGGGGCCTTGGATGGAGGTTAGGGGGGAGGTGTGGGCACAAGTTTTGCAATTCCTGCAGTGGCAGGGGAAAGTTCCAGGTGGGAAGGGTGGGTTGAGAGAATCACATGTCATATTTGAAAAGTAAGTCAGAAAAAGGAAATACCTGCAACCTCATTAGTTAATTAAGAGATAAAAGAGTTAAGGTAACAGTGATGCTTCAGTGGGGTTGAGTGTCTGGAAATGATATTGCTAGGGAATGAATGAGCTGATCACTTTTGCTGTTTATGTTAGGACTTTTCTAAGCTGTAATTTTTCTTTTTTATTATACACTTGTTTTGTAGAAAGATCATTGGCAGCTTCATTGTTCAGTGGCTGGTCACCCCAACAATCAAACTGCAGAAAAAAGTAGTCTGTCAAGCTGTGTTTCATTCTTGAGGACTGCCTTGTCCAAAAGTATCATCAGCTGAGGTCATAGCAATGTACTGTGAAATACATTTACCCGTATTCTGTTGATGATGGGTGTTCATCTAAAATTAATGCCCCTGATTAAAATAATATTGTTGTAGCCAGGCCTGTCTCTAATCAACAATTTCAATGAGGCAACACTCGTCTAGTACTGCAACTTGGATGACCACATTCTGTGAAATGTGATCTTTTATCCTGATGGAGAGTGCAACTAATTGTGGCTTGAGTATTAATAGCTTTTGATAATGAGACTAATTTTTCTGACATACCGCAAATGTATTGCCACAACATAATGTGTAGATCTGCCATAGTCCTTCTTAGGTGAAAGTGAGGACTGCAGATGCTAGAGATCAGAAACAAGATTAGAGTGGTCATAGAAAAGCACAGCAGGTCAGGCAGCATCCGAGGAGCAGGAAAATCAACATTTCGGGCAGGAGCCCTTCATCAGGAACGAGTCCGGGAGCCTGACTCCCGAAGATCCACAGATCCTAGCTACTTTCGTGACATTTCATATTTGTCTATTTGAAGAACTAAACAGTTAAAAGACTATTTTCCAACTCTAAAAATCTGGACTGCCACAAATTAATCCAAACTTTTCCTGATTTGGAACTATTCCTCCATACTGAAATCTGATTGTGGTCCCTAGTTTGTCTTTCCATATATAGCAAAAGTTCAACTCTAAAAATTTCATTATTTAACTCCCCGATTGTTTATTTAGTCTTTTAGCTCAAGTTATATGCTTTCTTGATCTCACTGTTAAAAAAAAATGTCAGTACTCTGGTCAAATGGTCAAAGCTGAAAAACTATACACATCTCCTCTGGAGGGTGAAAAAAAGGGCAGCAGAGAGAGAGATGTTGACCTCAGTGTAGTTGGATGACAGGTGTCACAAAGCGGTCATAGATGAGTGACAGGGAATGTATGAGGATGGTGCAAGACAGATGAGCACGGCATACCCTGACAGTAGATCTCGCTCGCAGGAGTAGCTACCAGTAGTACAAAATGGAGGTGGGGTGGGAGATTTTTTTTTGCATTACCACCAGCACTGTATATGTCTCATGTTGAGTAATGGCCTTAATTGATGCCGGGTACCGAAAAAAAAATCTCCTCCTATAAACTGATTTAATTGGCATGGAAAATCAGGTGATGTTTAAATCTGATTCACTATTGATGGATTTACATTGTCCCCAAAGACTGAATTAACTTCCTGTTTTTATTTTGTTGTATTATTCTGAAGTCATAGTATAGCCTGTACAGTAGCAAAAAATGCAGGAGTTTGGGAATCAGGCAAGCAGAGGTGGTTAGAATATTGCAATTTCCTGAATTAAAACTAAGAATTGCAAATGTTGGAAATCTTAAGCAAAAAGGGAAATTGCTAGTGAAACTTAGCAACTCTGACAGCATCTGTGGGGAGAAAGCAAAGTTAATCTTTTGAATCTGGTGACTCTTAATCAGAAACCCATACCAGAGATCGAGAGACCTTTATAGGAAACTCAATTTGCAGTTAAGAATGAGTGTTATTGCTTTACCCTCACCACAGGATCCAGTTTATTTTTTATAACACAACTACATTTTATCTGAAGCGATATAAATTGTAAATACAATGTAGTGGAAACTGTATTATTTTGCAGAAGTAACTGTTCATCTACATTTCTCAACGGCGTCTGTCTCCTTTCCTGATGATTACTTCAAGAACATCAGAGACCAAACATAAAAATGCTCTGTGTTAAAAATAGGACAGAACTAATCTACTTAATTGAGCACATATGCTCCTTAAGTTTACTGCATGTTTTTTTTAAGTATCTAAACCAGTAAAGATGGCAGTAAGTCTAAAATCATTCCCAGTAATAATGCATTTAGTAAAAATGGTAAAATGGTAGAGATTCAAATAATAATTAAATATAAAGCAGGAAATGAAACCATGGGCATCCATTGTTCATCTGCAGTGCAAAAATGGTTTCCATATTTAAAAGAGAATTTTCCATATTTTCTAATGTACCTTATGATGCTACACTTACAAAGTCAAACATTTAGTCTATTATTTTATCAGAGAGTGAAGTAAACCAGGTTTTTTTTTTACTTTAAAATAAACTGGCTCCACAAGGATCATTATGCTATATCACGTGGCATCCTTTTCCCAGTTAACAAACTTGGTGCTGACAGAGAGAAACCAGTATGCCTCAAATAAACATGCCAAACATACCATATAGATTCCATGTTTTTACTGATTGCACTGACTGGGTGTGCTTTTAAACTACTTCAACAAGCCACCAACAAGGCTAGATTATGTCCTTTAATATTTTTTAATCCTAATTATTAAATAAATTTGAAGTAAAAAGGGAGAACAGCTCTCATGCTCTTAGGATTTCAATGTTCATTAATAAAAGAAAGAAATTTGACTTCAGGTTCCCACAAATGTGCAGTCTCATCCGCTTTTCTAATCAGACAGATTGACTGACAAGCACATCACTCTCTGGAACTGACCCAGAAACAATGCAAAGGTACATGGGTTCCTCTGTGTGCAGTTGATATTGGCATAAGATAATACAATGTATTATCAAAGTTCCTTCATTTCACTGACTTTTTTTAAAAAATGAAACTCTAAAATGTGACTAGCTAATTATTTTCAAACAAAAACAGAAATTGCTGGTGGACAGAAAGAAATCTGTGGACGGAAAGCAGAGTTACCATTTCGAGTCTGGCAACTCACCTTCAAAACTGACTATTTTCAAAGTTAGTCCACTGCATAGCCTCAAGAGTGATGAAAATAGCTCAATTACCTTTCAAATAATAAGTCATTTCATTGTTTAATGAAACATTCATTTTAGCATATTCATGGATATATAATTGTGTATATTACAAATATAAAAGAAAGAAACTAAGATGAAAAATAAATGCAGACTAGAAATGCAGACTGATATGTCCTGGTGTAATATTTTCATCATAAACATTGGACAATAAAAGAAAAAATTGCACTCTAATATAAAGAGTGAGAATAGTAGCACCAGGCCTGCGATTTCACACTGCTGGCCTTTGTACCTGTTTGTTGACATCATCTCACACCCGAGTCATTTTGCTCAATGCTGGCTTGGTATAACCCAAAAGTGACAGTAAGCCTTTTCAATTAATCAATAGAATATTTGAGGTCAATGTAGAAAGCGAGAATATAGGAGATGATCATTTGGCCAATTGAACCTGCGACACAATTCAACATGATCATAGCTGACTCTTTATCTCAATGCCATAACCCTGCTCTCTCCACATTCCGCATGACATTTTTAGCTTCTAGAAATCCACGCATTTCTTTCTTAAACATATTCAGTAATTTGGCCTCCATAGTCTTCTGTGATTGAGGCCTTCACAGGTTTGAAGAAATTTCTCACGTCAGTCCGAAACGGCCTACCCCTTAACCTAAGAAGGCGAGTGCTTGTTCTGGAAACCCCAGCAATGGGAAAATCATTTCTGCATCCAGATTTTTTCAGCCTGTTAGACTTCTATACATTTCAATGAGATGCTCACTCATTCTTCCAAATTTCATACAATACAGGCCCAGGTATCCCAATCTCTTCTCATAAGACAAACTTCCAATCCCAAGGATCAACCTTCACTGATGAATCTTCGCTGCACTTATTCTATGCATTTTCCTTACTGATGAAAATTGATCAAAACTGCGTTCAAATGATCAAATACGATGCCCCTTGACAAAGCTATGCAAATTTATACTGACTGACTTACATCACTAGTAAGGAAAATGCTAAAATCTAATATAAAGGATTTTATAAATAGATGCCTGGGTAATAATGATCTGAAGGACGCACAGACAATCAGCACAAATTTGTATAGCTCTGCCAATGGAAAAATTGTATTTGATAATTTGTGTGCAGTTTGGTTACCTTATCTGAGGAAGAATATTCTGGTTATGAGAGGAGCACAACAAAAGTTTACCCATCTGAATCCTGGGATGGTAGGACATCTGAAGAGAGATTGGATCAGTTAGGAACTAAAACAGAAATTGATGGAAGAACTCAGCAAGTCTGGCAGCATCTGAGGAGAGAAAGCAGAGTTAACATTTCAGGGTCAGTGATCCTTCTTCAGAACTGATAGTAGCCAGAAAAAAAGTGATATTTATGCAGACAATGTGGTGGGGGGAGAAGGGAGGAGTAAATAATAGATACAGATAGAGCACAAATGGGGAGAAATACAGTTGGACAGACAAAGGAGTGGGTAAAGATCAGCCTTGGAAAGTTAATGCTAATGGGAACTATTAGTAGCTGACAATGGATTGTGTCTGAGAGAAAGTGAGGACTGCAGATGCTGGAGAGTCAGAGTCAAAAAGTGTAGCACTGGAAAAGCACAGCAGGTCAGGCAGCATCCGAGAAGCAGCAGCGTTGACGTTTTGGGCATAAGCCCTTCATCAGCAATGAAAGGCTGATGCCTGAACCATCGACTCTCCTCGAATCTTGCCTGACCTGCTGTGCCTATCTAGCGCCACACCTTTTGACGATGGTTTGTGTCTGGTAAGTAGGCTATGTGATGATAAGACTGATGACCTGAAATGTTAACTCTGCTTTCTTTCCACAGATGCTGCCAGACCTGCTCAGTTTTTCCAGCAATTTCTTCATTTTATTTCTGATGAGTTTTGAGAAGATTTGTAGCTCAGGTTGAGGTTCTGGATATAGGTTTGCTCACTGAGCTGGAAGGTTCATTTCCAGATGTTTCATAACCTTGCTTGGTAACATCGTCAATGGGCCTCAGGTGAAACATTGCTGATGATTCCTGCTTTCAATTTATATGTTTGGGTTTCTTTGGGTTGGTGATGTCATTTCCTATGTTGATGTCATTTCCTGTGTTGATGTCATTTTCTGTTATTTTTCTCAGGGGGTGGTAGATGGGATCTAACTGGATGTGTTTTTTTTCTGATTTCCAGCATTCTTGTCCTTTTAGTTTGTTGGATCAATTCAGACTATATCCACAGAAGTTTAAAAGAAGGGGGGGGGGATCTCATAGGAACCCATAAAATTCTAATAGGACTAGACATGGTAAATGCAGGAAGGATGTTGCTGATGACCAGGAAGTCCAGAAACAGTCTAAGGATATGGGATTGGCCATTTAGCACTGAGATGAGAATGGTAGTTCTGTGGAATACTCTTCCATAGAAAGGGATTGAGGCCAAAACTTTGAATGTTTTCAAGAAGGAGTTAGAATTATAGTTTTTAGGGCTAAAGGGATCAAATGGTAAGGGGAGAATGTGGGAAGTGGGTACTGAGTTGAATGATCAGTCATAATCATGTTGAATGGCAGAATGGACTCAAAGAACTACATGGCCTCTTATTTTCTATGTTTCTATTAACTTGTACAAGTTTCTTCTGAGGCTATAAGTAACTTATCTGATAAAGGCAAGCCAATGAAAGTAGTCTACTTAGATTTCATAAAGTTTTTGATTAAGCTCCATCGAAAAGGCTGGTTAGAATGATTAAAGCACCTGGGATAGGAATAATGTACCCTGTATGGATTATCCATTGACTAACAGAAGATATCAGAATAGGAATAAATGGATCATTCTCGCCTTGGCCAAATATCTTCAGAGTAGTTCTACAGGGATCAGTAATTGAGGTCCCATTGTTCACAACATGTATCTGTGTTTTGGATGTGGAGATCAAATGTAACACTTCTATAATTGTGGATAATACAAACTAAGTGGGAATATGTGTTGCGAGGAAGATGTAAAGCTACTTCCTTTATTGGTCAGAGTATTGAGTACAGGAGTTGGGAGGTCATGGTGCAACTGTACAGGACATTGGTTAGGCCACTGTTGGAATATTACGTGCAATTCTGGTCTCCTTCCTATCGGAAAGATGTTGTGAAACTTGAAAGGGTTCAGAAAAGATTTACAAGGATGTTGCCAGGGTTGGAGGATTTGAGCTATAGGAAGAGGCTGAACAGGCTGGGGCTGTTCCCCCTGGAGCGTCGGAAGCTGAGGGGGTGACCTTATGGAGGCTTACAAAATGATGAGGGGCATGTATAGGATAAATAGACAAAGTTTTTTCCCTGGGTTGGGGGAGTCCAGAACTAGAGGGCTAGGTTTAGGGTGAAAGGGGAAAGATATAAAAGAGACCTCAGGGGCAACCTTTACACAAGAGAGTGGTACGTATATGGAATGAGCTGCCAGAGGATGTGGTGGAGGCTGGTACAAATGTAACATTTAAGAGGCATTTAGGTGGGTATATGAATAGGAAGGGTTTGGAGGGATATCGGCCGGGTGCTGGCAGGTTGGACCGAAGGGTCTGTTTCCATGCTGTGCATCTCTATGACTCTATGACTCTACTTCATGAGCTTTTGGACAGGCTTAGTGAATGGGAAAGATCATGGCAAATGGAATAACATAATGGAATATGTTACTTTCCAATAATGGAAAAGTGAGGTTATCCACTTTGGTAGGAGGAACAGCTGTGCAGAGTATTCCTTAAATCGCAAGAGCTTGGCAAGTGTAGATATACAAAGAGATCTAGGTGTCTTTGTCAATTAGACACTTAAGGGTAACATGCAAGTGCAGCAAGCTATTAGGAAGACTAACAGAATGTTAGCCTTTATCACTAGGACATTTGAGTACGGTAATAGTGACATCTTGCTTTAATTGCATAAGTGCTTGGTTAGATTGTATCTGGAGTAATGTGTGCAGTTTTGGTCTCCTTATTTCAAGAAAGATATTACTAGCATAAAGGGAGTCCATCAAAGGTTGACAACACTTGTTCCCAGAGTGTTGAGACCATTCTATGGAGAAAGATTAGGTAAACTGAGCAAAGAGTTTTAAAGGATTAGAAGTGATGTCATCAAAACCTACAAAATAATTAAATAGATAGACAGGTTAGAGATGTAAGATGTTTCCCCGAGTTGAGGAATCTAAAACTTGGGGTGCAGGAGGCACAATTACTTTGTAATATTCCACCACTGAGGACTGATAGGCTCTGTCTTTGAGTATTTGAAGGAAGAGATTGATAAATTTCTGATTTCCAGTGGTGCACATGACTATGGGGACGATGGAAGTAAAAGGCACTGAAATGTTTGATATGCCATGATCATATTGAAGGACAAGGCAGGCTCAATGGATTGAATAGCTTTCTGCTGTTCCTACGCTTCTCTGCACATTTAAAAGGGGAAATAAATGATGAACTTCTCAAATTATTGATTTTGTACAAATTACTTCAATCAATTCAGGAAAATAATTATTGAAAATGATTCTGTGCATATTATTTTTATCAATAAACACATTATCCTCAAGTTCAATACAACTGTGCCTAGAGGGAACCATTCAATTGGCACTGAGAAGTTATTAGATTCCAATGCACAGACATTCCATTTCAAATTGAATATTGAAATTCTTCCTGGAACATACTCACCCTTTCCTCCCATGAAAGTATATTCCCCATTTTATTCCCCTTCTTCACAACTTTCATTTCAAGTAGTTACTTTATGTAGCTTAGATGTCATGTTGAGGAAATAATTTTCTTTTGTAAAGCTTAAGGCCAAACATTCACAAACATGGATAAGCAGAAGCCTGGAAAATGTCAAATATGTAAAAAAATTCTGGGATTTAGCAACAAATTAAATTGATTACAGACAGCCAAATCTATTATTGTGGTTGTAGAATCATATCCATTTAGTGCAGCACTTGTACAGTAGTTCAAAATATTATTTGAAGTAAATGTCGATTCAAAAATATGTAATGAGAAAATAAGCCCTTCTCTGATAAAATTTTAATGCCTAGCTTTCAGCAAATGTTAGCCATTTGAACCAATATTATCATAAGTGCATTTTCTATGCTTCTCATATACTTTCCACCAGCTTTTTGCAATATTGCACCACGTTATGGGAAATATACCTCTATAAATATTCATATGCCTCTACAATCCTAGGATTATGTGGGAAGCAAGAGAGGAAATTGCAGTACCGTTGGCAATGATCTTCTCGTCTTCACTGGCAAAGGGGGTGGTACCAGGGGACTGGAGAGTAGCGAATGTTGTGCCCCTGTTCAAAAAAGGGAATAGGGATAACCCCGGGAATTACAGGCCTGTTAGTCTTACTTCTGTGGTAGGCAAAGTAATGGAAAGGATACTGAGGGATAGGATTTATGAGTATCTGGAAAGACACTGCTTGATTAGGGACAGCCAGCACGGATTTGTGAAGGGTAGGTCTTGCCTTACAAGTCTTATTGAATTCTTCGAGGAGGTGACCAAGCATGTGGATGAGGGAAGAGCAGTGGATGTAGTGTACATGGATTTTAGTAAGGCATTTGATAAGGTTCCCCATGGTAGGCTTATGCGGAAAGTCAGGAGGCATGGGATAGAGGGAAATTTGGCCAATTGGATAGAAAACTGGCTAACCGGTCGAAGGCAGAGAGTGGTGGTAGATGGTAAATACTCAGCCTGGAGCCCAGTTACAAGTGGAGTTCCGCAGGGATCAGTTCTGGGTCCTCTGCTGTTTGTAATTTTTATTAATGACTTAGATGAGGGAGTCGAAGGGTGGGTCAGTAAATTTGCAGATGATACGAAGATAGGTGGAGTTGTGGACAGTGAGGAGGGCTGTTGTCGGCTGCAGAGGGACTTAGATATGATGCAGAGCTGGGCTGAGGAGTGGCAGATGGAGTTCAACCCTGCCAAGTGTGAGGTTGTCCATTTTGGAAGAACAAATAAGAATGCGGAATACAGGGTTAATGGTAGGGTTCTTAGTCAGGTGGAGGAACAGAGGGATCTTGGGGTCTATGTACATAGATCTTTGAAGGTTGCCACTCAGGTGGATAGAGTTTGTAAGAAGGCCTATGGAGTATTATCGTTCATTAGCAGAGGGATTGAATTCAAGAGTCGTGAAGTGATGTTGCAGCTGTACAGGACTTTGGTTAGGCCACAGTTGGAGTACTGTGTGCAGTTCTGGTCGCCTCACTATAGGAAAGATGTGGAAGCTTTGGAGAGGGTGCAGAGAAGATTTACCAGGATGTTGCCTGGAATGGAGAGGAAGTCGTACGAGGATAGGTTGAGAGTTCTCGGCCTTTTCTCGTTGGAACGGCGAAGGATGAGGGGTGACTTGATAGAGGCTTATAAGATGATCAGAGGAATAGATAGAGTAGACAGTCAGAAACTTTTTCCCCAGGTACAACAGAGTGTTACAAGGGGACATAAATTTAAGGTGAAGGGTGGAAGGTATAGGGGAGATGTCAGGGGTGGGTTCTTTACCCAGAGAGTGGTGGGGGCATGGAATGCGCTGCCCGTGGGAGTGGTGGAGTCAGAATCATTGGCGACCTTTAAGCGGCATTTGGATAGGTACATGGATGGGTACTTAATCTAGGTTAGAAGTTCGGCGCAACATCGTGGGCCGAAGGGCCTGTTCTGTGCTGTATTGTTCTATGTTCTATGTTCTATGTTCTATAATTCAATCAGGTTAAGCTGAAGTTGAAAGCAAATCAATCAAATAACTTACACAGTTGAATCACATTATGGGACTTGAGTTCACATTATGTTTAGAATTAATGAAGTGACACAGTGAAAACTTGAATTGACGGCCTCTTGCACCCAGATATTGGTGACACCTTTCTGTAATGGCATCTGTTCATTAGTTCCCCAGAGGGACAATAAGAACTAGGAGCAGGAATAGGCCATTTGACCCTTTGAGCATTTCTATGACTAATCTTTTCCTTTACCCACACTTTTATGCACTCCCTTCACTTTCCTTTGTCTTGAAATATCTATCCATCTCTGTCTTGGCAATATTTAATGACTGAACATTCACAGCATTTCAGGGTAAAGAATTCTGGGGACATAGAACTGATGAAGTCAATATGGTTTTCCTCACTTCTATCTGAAATGGTGAACACTTTATTTTAAAACTTTGACTACCACTACCAGATTCCCTTGCCAGAGAAAAAAATAATCTCAGCATTTAGCCTGCCAAGGTCATTAAAATAAAACTTTCACCCTCTCAAGTCTGTTCCTACATAAATCTGATTTAGCATCCATTGCTCTTTGCAGAAGAGGTTTCCAAACAATTGCCACACATTTTCTTTAATGAGTAAGTGCTTCCTCATTTTATTCTCAAAGAATATAAATCTGATTTTCAAGGTGTGACCCCCTAGTCTTACTGACAAACAAACACTGGACACCAGGGCAACAATCCAACCTGCAGTGCCTTTCACTGCGGAGAGAGTGAAAGGCAGTGAGAGATATCAGCACAGCGGTAGCCAAAATGAATAAGCAAGTGTTTACTTTTAGATGGAATGGGAAAACTTTCACTTCTACAACTAAGGGTGAAGCCTAACAGGAATCTGGAGATGGCCTGTCAGCAGCTGGCTGCTTGGGGAAATGTGAATGGTTCACAAGGCTTCCAATATTTTGCATTCCATCAGAGCTACATGGATCTACAGGCTGGTGGGTTTTCCTCTGTAATGGTGGATTAGTAGCTGCAGCCATGTTTTTTTTTAAATGGAACTGCGGCAGCAACACTCACCTCTGTCAGAAAGACTGCCAGCCTTCCAAGGATTTTAAACCTTCTGATTCAACCTGTAGCAATGGAACCAGCCCACCATCTGCAAAGATGCAGTTCGCATTGGGGGGTGTGGGTTATTAGTAAGTCTGAATTGGGACCCAGCAATGTTTTTAAATTATGATTCACTCCACGGTTTCTTCCAATCTACCCAATCTGTTCCACTTAATATCTCACAAACGTCCATTAATCACCCCTTTTAAATTCTGAGAGAATAAAGTGTTTCTTTGTTTAAGCTCTATTTATCGTGTATATCTTAATGTTCATGCTGGTAAATATGTGTTATTCTGCCTCTAGTGGAATATATTCTGCCTCACGCATGGTGGCCAGAGCGACTCACAGAATGCCACATGTGCTCCAAGCTGGGCTTTGCGAACCTGAAGAAACCTGATTTCTCCCCTCTTATATTTTATGCCCTGAGATACAAAGGCCAACATTCCATTAACCTTCTTGATTATTTTGTGTACATCTATCAGTGTAATGACCTATGTGCATGAGTTCCTCCAAGTCCATTCAGACATCACAGTTTCTAGTTTCTTTGTGTTTAAAAATATCCTGTACCCTGCTCTATCTCTTTTAGGTGCAAAATGGATGATGTCATATTTGCCCTCTTTGAAAATTTGTCATAGTCTTCTCCCATTTTCCCAATAATTTTCATTCAATTCACTAAGATTCAACCATAGCTGACAGTTTACCAAAAGGGATTTCATCAAATGTTTTTTGAAAAACCTTTTGAATAACATCCATCGGAAGTCCCCACATATGACTTTAATCACTTGAATTAATCAGGCATGGTCTATCCTTTACAAAACCATTCTTGCTTTCTATGATTTGCTGAAAATATCTAAGCTACTTAGTCATCCCATCCTTAATGAAATCTAGTAATTTTCCAGAAGCAAACATCAGCCGAACTGATCTATTTTTTCCCTTGTTTATAGATGAATATATAAATTAGGAAACTGGCCATTCAGCCCCTTAAAGGCTACTCTGTCATTTCATAAAATCATGTCTCCATTTATTTTAAGCTGAGACCCCTCATTCTAGTCTCTCCCATGAGAGGAGAAATAATTTCAGCATCCACCCTGTCCAGCCCTCTATGAATTATGTTTCAGTAAGATAATTTCTCATTCCTCTATTCTCCAGTGAAAACAAGCCCGACCTGTGCAACAATTCATTTAGAAGAATAACTCCTTCATCCAAAGAATCAATTGAGTGAATCTCCTCCGAGCTGCTTCCACTGCAACTGTGTAATTTCTTAAAGAAGTAGATTAAAATTCTACACAATACTCCAGATGTGATCTCACTAATGATCTATACAACTGTGATTAAAAAAAATCCCTACCTTTAAATTCCAATCCTGTTGCTACAAAGAATACGACTCCATTTCATAATCATTTGCAAGTATCTGCATATGAACATTTTGTGATTCATGTACCAGGACACCTAGATCTCCCTGTATCACCAACTTGTACAACTGCTCTCCATTTGAATAACTTCTCATTCTCCTAATCTCCAATGTATACAGACCCATTGTGGTCAACCCTGCTGCATTTCTATTCTTCCTACTGAAGTAAACAAGTTCACATTTATATATTATGCTCCACCTGCCAAATATTTCTCCACTCACTTAACATATCTTCATCCCTAGTAGACTCCTTACATCCTCTTCATAAATTACTTTCCTACCTTTTGTGTCATTGGTGTATTTAGCAACTAATCACTCCATCTTTTCATCCAATTAATTGACACAGATTTAAATAGTTGAGGCTTTGCACTGATCCCCCTGGTATTCCACTTGTTACATTTTGCCAATCTGAAAATCTCCAGTTTATGCCAACTCTAACAGGCAGCAATGTGTATGAAAACTTATACAACACTTAGCACCGTGTCTCTCAGTAACACACACCTTAGAACTTTCTTTCATCCCAGTATGAACATTCAATCCATTGTTTCAAATAAAATTATTCCCAACAAAACCAAGATATCAGCCTTTCTGAATACTGTTGGCTTGCTTTTCTCTATTCATATAAAAGTGAAAATGAGCCATTACAACCATCTGTCTTGACAACATGCTTGCCTAATCTCTGGATAAATAATAGCTACCATATCACAGACAAATGCCTTCACATAATACTGTCACATCCATCCTATTTCTTAATGCTACCCACAAAATCTCAATTACCTGCTTACCTTCCATTACTCTTAAGTTTTTACTCATTAACAGGGTGAGTGTATCTCTCACGAGGACAGCAATTGCTGCCCACTCTTAATTGCTTTTGAGAGAATGATGATGAGCTGCCTTTTTGAACCATGCAGTCCATGGGCTTAGGTACACCCAAAGTGCTTTTAAAAAGAAATTTCTGGGATTTTGACCCAGAGACAGTGAAGGAATGGTGATATCAGACAAATCTGACCCATCTCCTGCATTTCTGCCCTCACTCCGTCTCTTCCCTCACGCAACAGCGATCGGGTCCCCGTTGTCCTTACTGACCATCTCACTAGCATTATTAGAAACCATTTTCACCACCTCCATCACCAGATACATATTACCTCCCCTTCCTTGTCAGTCTTCATAAGGGCCGTTCCCTCCAGGATATCCTGGTCCACTCTGCCTTCAGTCCTATAACGCTCCACCCCCCCACCCCTGCCCAAACAGCCTCATAGCACCTTCCAATGCAATTGCAGAAGGTGTAACACCTGTCCATTAACTTATTTTATAAGTTATGCGGCACGGTGGCACAGTGGTTAGCACTGCTGCCTCACAGCGCCAGAGACCCGGGTTCAATTCCCGCCTCAGGCGACTGACTGTGTGGAGTTTGCACATTCTCCCCGTGTCTGCGTGGGTTTCCTCTGGGTGCTCCGGTTTCCTTCCACAGTCCAAAGATGTGCAGGTCACGTGAATTGGCCATGCTAAATTGTCCGTAGTGTTAGGTAAGGGGTAAATGTAGGGGTATGGGTGGGTTGCGCTTCAGCGGGTCGGTGTGGACTTGTTGGGCCGAAGGGCCTGTTTCCACACTGTAAAGTAATCTAATCTAATCTAATCCTCAGTATCCAAGAGCCCAAGCACACCTTCCAGGTGAAGCAACACTTTGCCTGCACTTTACACAATCTAGTCTCCTGCAGTCGCTACTCACATTGGAGAAATGAAGCATAGACTGGGTGACTACTTCGCAGAACACTTGAATTCTGTTCACAAAGAAGATCCTGAGCTTCCAGTTGCCTGCAACACACCATACTGTTCCATGGCCAGCATCTCTGTCTCAAACTGTAAGAACAGCACCTCACTTTCTGCTTGGGGACCGTGCAGCCTTCCAGACTCAATACTGAGTTCATTCACTTTAGGGCTTGAGCTCTTCCATGTCCGTACCCCAACCCCTACACACTAACCTTGTTATCACATAGTCTGTTATTACACACAATCCATTGTTAGCCACTAACAGTCCTCTTTAATAGATATTCACCCTCCTAGCCAGATTGTTATCCATTCATTTGTCTGCCCACTGCTGATCTCTCAATTTTGTCTCTATCTCCACCTATTGATAACTCCTTATCCCCTGACCGCCCCCCCCCCCCCCCCCCCAACCCTATCTTCTGGATATAAACCAATAATTTCCTAGCTACCATCAATTGTGAGGAAGGGTCATTCAATATGAAACATTAACTCTGATTTCTCTCTGCCAGATCTGCTGAGCTTTTCCAGCAATTTCTATTTTTGTGTCTGAGTTGAGATGTCACCATTTTTTAATAAAACCTTAAGTTATCTCAGGAATGTGATTTGAAAGAAGTTCTGGGATTTACATATTAATTAATCAAAACCTGCAACCCCATTCTAAGTGATTAAAGACTTAACAGCAATCTAGGTTTGTTCAATATATCGCATCAGTTGTAAACCTTTAATGTCAATTCTGTGTTCTATGATCCTGCCCCACTAGCTACCTGATGAAGCAGTGCTCCGAAAGCTTGTACTTCCAAATATACTTGTTGGACTATAACCTGGTGTTGTGTGATTTTTAATCTTGGGTGTGAGTCATACACTCGTGCCAAAAGTAGGCAGGTTTTACTATTACAAATAATGTAGGAGCATAGATGTATCTGAAGCAAATTACTGAAGATACGTGTTCCAGAACTTGCTGCAACTCTTGCTAATTTGTTCTTGTACAGCTAGTAAGACAAAGTTGCCACAGTCGTAGAGTGCAAAGAGCTGATCTATTAGAGAGAAACAACTGGTGGTAAGCTTAACCTGAGGGTCACCATACCGTATTCAAGGAGTGAGGTTGAGAAAGCAGGATCTTCATGGTAAGTATGGGATCACTTTGCAATGCAAATGAGCCATCCAGCTAACTAATCGAACCAAGCCCCCATTCCAGTCCAGCTACAACACTGACATGTACCCAACACTACATAAAATTGCCCAGCACACAAAAGAACTGGATGAACATATCCCGGTCAATTACTGTTCCAAAGATCTACTCTGGTCATCGGTAAAGTGATGGAAGATGTCATCAACAAATCTCTAAAGTAGCATTCACTTAGCACTAACTTGCTCACTGACACTCAGTTTGAATTCCGCTAGGAATATTCAGCTCCTGACCTCCTTACAATCACATTGACAAAAGAGCTAAATTTCAGAGGTGAAGTAACAGTGACTGCCCTTGACATCAAAACTGCGTTTTACTAATTGCAGCATCAATCATCCGTAGCAAAAGGCAGTCAATGTGAATTAGCGAAAATGCTTGACTGATTGGAGTCATGTCTGACAAAAAGTAAGATGCTTTTGGTTCTTGAAGGTCAGTAATTTCAGCTCTGCAGGAGTTCCTCATGCCCAACTGGGCTTTATTAATGACTTCCCCCCTCCCCCTTACCCCCAACCCCAACCACCACCACCACCATCATAAGGTCTGCAGTGGGGATGTTTGCTTATGATTATACAATGTTCAGCACCATTTCTGACTTGTCAGATATTGAAACAGTCTTTGTCCAATTGCAGCAAAATCTGGACAATATTCAGGTTTAGGCTGACAAGTAACAAGTAATATTTATGCCACACAAGTGCCGGACAGTGACAATTTCCAACAAGAGACAATCAACCCATCATTCCTCGACATTCAATGGTATTGCCATTCCCCCCACTAATAACATCCTGGAGGTTATTATTGACAATAAACTGAATTTGGGTTAGCCATATAAATACAGTGTCTACAAGAGCAGATCAGAGGCTATGAGTCTTGCAGTGGGTAACCTAATTCCTGGCTTCTCAAAGCTTGTCCAATATCTACATGTCACTAGTCTGATGGAATATTTCCCACTTGCCTGGATGAGTTCAGTTCCAACAACACTCAAGAAGCTTGACACTATCAAGGACAAAGCAGCCTGCTTGTTTAGCAGTACATTCACAAGCATTCATTGCTCAGTCGCAGCAGTGTGTACTATCTACACAATGCCGTGCAGAAATTCACCAAAGATCCTTTGACAGTACCTTCCAAACTCATGATCATTTCCATCTAGAAGAATAAGGGCAGCAGATATATGGGAGCACCACATGCAAGTTCTCCTTCAAACCACCCACCATCCTGACTTGGAACTATATCACTATTCCTTCAGTATCATTGGGTCAAAACCCTGGAACTCCCACTCTAACTGCATTGTTAGCCTGTATATAAAACATGGACAACTGTGATTCAAGATGGCAGCTCACCACCACCTTCTCAGGAACAACTAGGGATGAGAAATAAATGCTGGTCCAGCCAGTGATGCCCACATCCCACAAATTAATATTTTAAAATTGGATTTTGATAAACCATTTGTAGTACAGAAAAAAAGCTTTGGAGTTGAGATTGCTTTCATTTGAACAACTGGTGGGACTATTCACAAATAGCAGAAAAGAACGGCCAATTAACTTAATATTTGTCAAAGATAAAAACTTAGAAGCAATTTTTAGAGAAGATATAGCCAGCCACTTGGATAATTTCAAGATAATCAGCCAGATGCAGTATGGTTTTCAGAAAGAAAAATGTGATATTTGACTAAGCTATTGGCACTTCTTGAGGAGGAAATGCATGCTGTGGATAAAAGGGGAACTGGTGGATGTAGTGTACTTAGATTTCCAGAATGCATTTGATAAATTGCCACATCAAAGCTATTGTGAAAAATAAAATCTCAATATAGAGGAGATACATAATGACATGGATAGAAGCTTACTTGACTTGCAGGAAGTAGCGAGCATGTGCACAAGAATCTTTTTCAAGTTGGCAATTCAAAATCCTGAGATACAGAGGGACCTCATTGTTCTTCTGCATGAATTGAAAATGGTCAGTATGCAGAAACGACTAGTTAAGAAAGCTAATGGAATGCTATCATTTATTGTAAGATGAATTGAATGCAAAAGTAGGGATGTTATGCTTGAGTTATACAGGGCACTAATGAGGCCAATCTGTGTACTGTGAGCAGTGTTAGTTACCTAACTTAAAGGATATAAAAGCATTGGAAGCAGTTTCAAGAAAGTTTTCTTAATTACTACCTGGAATGGATAGGTTGTCTCATGATGAAAAGTCACACAGACTCGACTTTTCTGTCCACTGGAGTTCAGAATGAGAGGGAATTTGATTGTAACATAAAACTCTGAGGGGTTCTGAGAGGGTACATGTGACAAGGATGTTTCCTGTTGTTGGAAATTCAAAAACTAAGAATCACTGTTTCAAAATAGTGGTCTCTGAGGATTGTGTGTCTTCAGAACTCTTCCTTCTTGAAAAGGTGGTGGAAGCAGAGACCTTGAATATTTTTAAGTCACAGGTAAATGGACTTTTGGTAAACAAGGGGATTAAAAGGTTACCAAATAGGCAGAAATGGGATTTAAGGTTACAACTAAATCAGCCATGATCTTATTGAATTGTGGTGCTAGGTTCAAGGGGCTCAAAGGCCTATTGCTGATTCATTTGACAAGATGATAGTGCAGAGTAAAATATGAGTAATAGTAGCAACAATGTGACAATGAGAGACATGACAAGTGCACTGTGAACACAGTAGCAAAAATGATAAGATAGAATTAATGACTCTTCATCTACCTATATACAACATTCCTCATAGATGAATAAATTAATAGCACAAGTAGAAATGAGTGAGTCTGATACGAAAATCATTCCAGAGTCATAGCTGCATTGTGACAGTGACTGAGACCTGAGTATTCTACACTCTTTCAATTTCTAAAAAAAAGGAGAGAAAGGAGAAGAAAGTAGGTTAGGTTGGTTAACAAGGGATGTGATCTATGTAGAAGTTAGAAATGATCATTGTTCAAAGGATCGAAATGTAATGATAATAAAAAATACAAATGAAAAAGGTAATAGGTAGTTTATAGACCATCTTAACAGTAGCAACACGAGTTTGATGATTCGATCGTGGGAAATTGTAACAAAGTAATCATGGGAGATTTTTAACCCTCTTATAGGTGGGAAGAATCATAAAAATAGCAAAATTATTCTGGAGAATAAGTTCATAGCATATCCAGGACAGTTTCTGAGAACAATATGTTCTGAAACTGACCATGAAGAGACAATTTCAGTTTTGGTTTTGTTTAAAGACGAATGAAGGGTAAAAACAATGACTGCAGATGCTGGAAACCAAAGTCTAGATTAGAGTGGTGCTGGAAAAGAATGAAGGGCTTTTGCCCGAAACGTCGATTTTACTGCTCCTTGGATGCTGCCTGAACTGCTGTGTTTTTCCAGCACCACTCTAATCTAGACTAAAGACTAATGAAGTCATTTTGCAAGATCAGAACTTTATATTTTGTATAGAATTTTAATTTCAGGTTGAAGGCAACAAAATTGTATCTGATTCGAATGTCTCACCCTTGTAATTCCCTTTTCATTTAACTTTATGAAGATCGTTGGCACAAATGGAATTGGAAAATAGGTTTAGAAAACAGACACCAGGTGGTAGACATTCGAGGAACTATTTCATTCATCTCAACAAATATACATCCCATTGTGAAAGATAGACGTTGTTAGAATAATGTACCATCAGTTAACTACAGAAGTTAAGAATGGATGACAAATTGAGAGAAAATGTATAATGCTGTGTCAGTGATCAGCTGGAAAATTGAGATTGTTTTAAAAATCAGCAAAGGATGACCAGAACAGTAATATACAGAGAAACTGGTGCATAAGAATGAGAAAAAATGAAGACAGCAAAACCTTCTGTAAGGTTTTTTTATGAAAAGAGAACATCTGAAGTAATTTAATTCCCAAGAGAATTAGAGTGAAAATACGTAAGAGGCAACATGGAAATGGCAGTGACTCTGAACAAGTATTTGCCGACTATCTTCACTGCAGAAAGCAAAGCCTCCCGAGAACATCAACATGTAAAAGGAAGGGAGGAATATAAATATTCATCATCACCAGTAGGAGCAAATAAGTGCGAAAATGAATGGGACTGTACGCGCATAGGTCCCATGGATCTGGTGGACTGCATCCTCGAGTCCTAAAGGAACTGGCTGCAGACGTAGTCGATGAAGGGGTGCAATCTTTCCAGATTCTCAGGATTATACAATGATCCCAACAGAAATCTCAAGAGTAACACTCTTTCAGTAAAAGAGACAGGAAAGATAGATAACATGAAAATACAGACTATTACTCTGACATATTCCATTAGCAAAATTGCAAAAGACAAGGCACACAAATGGTGAATACCATTTGTGCCACACAAGGGTCATAGTGGCTCAGTGGTTGGCACTGCTGTCTCACACCACCAGGGGCCTGGATTCTACACTCGGTGACTGTCTGTGGAGTTTTCATGTTCTCCCCGTGTCTGCGTGGGTTTAGATTGGATGGTCTGGTTTCCTCCCACAGTCTAAAGATGTGCAAATTAGGTGGATTGGTCATGTTAAATTGCCAAAAGTGTTTTGGGATATGTAGGTTAGCCATGGGAAATGCAGGGTTACAAATATAGGGTAGGGATGCGTTTGGGTGGGATGTTCTTCGGATGTTCAGTGTGGACTTGTTGAGCTGAATGACCTGTATTCACACTGTCGGAATCCATTAAAAAAAAGCCTTACCATTTTCCCTTGACATTGAATGACATTACTATTACCCAGAGGGTTACAACTGACCAGAAACTGACTGGACTAGTAACACAGGTACTTGGCTACAATAACGGTTCAGAGGCGAGGAATCCTGCAGCATATAATTCACTTCCTGATTCTCAAAATCCTGTCAACCATCTACAAGGTACAAGTTAGGAGTGTGATGGAATTATCTCCACTTGCTTGGTTAAGTACAGCTTCAAGAACATTAAAAAAGCTTGACACTATCCAGGGCATAACAGGCCCACTTGATTGGCACTAAATATATCATACCATTCACTACTTCTGCACAGTACCATCTGCAAATTACATTGTAGAAACTCACCAAGATTCCTCTTGACACATAGTCAAAGAGTCATATAGCACAGAAAGAGATCCTTCATTTCAACAGGTCTATGCTGCCCACGTTCTCCAAATGAAATAAGTCACATTCTTGTCTCCATAACTCACTTGAAACTGTGGAAAGACTAACCATCTCTCAGGATCTGACTAGGTTGTAGAGCATCAAACAGTTTCTTTCACTGGTATGTACTTTTTAAACACTTCTCAAATAGGGTCACTACCCCTTTAAGAACATATTATCAAAACAGTGCTTCCATGAAACTGTTTGAATGAATGTGTAAGAACTGTCAAAGCTGGCAATAGCAAATGAAAGCTCATGACCCAGCTGTGAGAGATCAGTTTAATATTCTCAATACTTTTATCTTTGATGAAGTGACCAAGAAGGTTGATGAAAGAATTGCAGTAGACGTAGTCTATATGGATTTTAGTAAGGCCAATGGTAAGCTGCTCTGGAAGGTTGGATCGCATGGAATCCAGGGTGGGCTGTCAAATTGGATACAAGATTGGTTTGATGATGGGAAGCAGAGGGTAATAGTGGAAAGATTCTTATCAGACTGGTGGCTTGTAACTAGTGGAGTGCCTCAGGGGTTGGTGATTGACCCATTGTTTGTTATCTAGCTCAATGATTTAGAAAGAATGTTTAAGACATGTTTGTTACATTTATTGATATCACTAAAATAGGTGGTATCATGAACAGTGAGGAATGTGTTATCAAAAAATGCAGCAGTACCTTGACCAGCTGAGGAAGAGGGCCAAGAAATGTACAACTGAGTATAAGGTCTTGCATTTTGGAAAGTCAAATCAAGGTAGGAGTTTCAAAGTGAATGGTAAGGCATTACGGAGTGCAGTGGAACAGAAGGATCTTGGAGTTCAGGTTCACAATTCTCTGAAAGTGGAGTCACAGATAGACAGGGCAGTGAAGAAGGCTTTTGGTACACTGGTTTTCATCAGTCAGGGTATGTGTATAGAAGTTGGGAAGTTATGTTGCAGTTTTACAGGATGTTGATTTGGCCACACTTGAAATATTGTGTTCAGTTTTGGTCACCTTGTTATAGGAAAGATATTAATAAACTGGAAAGAGTGCAGAAGAAATTTACAATAATATTGCCTGGACTCACTGGTCTGAGCTATCAGGAGAGGTTTTACAAGGTAGGACTGTTTTCTTTACAGTGCAGGACACTGAGGAGGGGTCCTTATAGAGGTATATAAGATCATGACAGGCATGCATGCATGCCTGCAGGTGAATGCACTGGGTCTTCTTCCCAGGGTTGGGGAATCGAGGACAAGAGAACATCAGTTTAAGGTTAGAGGGGAAAGAATAATGGGAACCTGAGAGACACCTTTTTTTTTACACAGAGGGTGCTGGACATATGGAATGAGCTGCCAGTGAAGTGGTTGGGGAGGGTACATTAACAACCTTTAAAAGGCATTTGGACAAATACATGGATAGGAAAGGATTAGAAGGATATGGGGTAAGTGCAGGGAAATGGGGTTAGCCATTTTGATCATTTTGGAAAGCATGGATCAGTTTGGACCAAAGGGCCTGTCTCCATTCTGTAGGATTCTATAACTCTATGACTCTACGTATAATTTCTCACTTATTGAGATCATATAGGTCTAGTATTTTTACTAACATTATTAATTTTAAAGACAAAAAGACGAACACCTCTTAATTATGCAAGCTCAGAATGGATAGACATTCCAATCCCATTAAAAGTAACAACCAGCAATTAGCGAGTGCTTAAAACATCTCCTGCTACCCCAGGACAGATGTCACACAAATTTGTGTACAATAGATACAACTATGTGGTACCATAGTGCTAAACCTTTAATGTATGTAAAAGAGGCTACTGTAAAACTGTACTTTGGATTCCTCTGCCACCTTGAATGGTGCTCCTGTGGATGCTCAATAAAGACGCTATTTTCTCCACTCATCAATCTCAGTTGTTATGGAACATGATCCCAAAATCTAATGTAGTCAGCAGGATTGCTGGGCACTGAGAAGTCACTGATACTACTCAGAAGGTAAGAAACGTGCTTCTTAGAGCTGTGACCTAATCCTTGAATGTGATCCTGAACCTCCTGTGAGTTGGCCATTTTTCAAATCCTCTTGCGTTCAGACCTCGAGCTCTCCAAATTGGCTAAAATTGCCTATTGCAAGAAATTGCCTACAAAGCAAATATTCGAGTGACTATGAGTGACTCCAATAAACTGCTTATGACCTCCAAATATCTCTGCTATCCTCTAAACCTGTGATCTCTACCATCAAGAAGAATAAGTGCAGCAGACACATGGGAACATCATACTTGCAAGTTCCCATCCAAGCCACACCACAGTTTGTCTTTGTGTGATTCCTTCTCTGTCACTGTGTCAAAATCTTGGAAATCCCTCCTTACCAGCACTGTAGCTACACATTGTGGAATGTAGCAGTTCAAGAAGGCAACTCACCACAAATGGAGATTGAATAAAATGCTGGCCAACTAGTGATGCCTACTTCCTGTGAATGAACTAAAAGCAAAAATTGGGCCAAGCCATAATGGTTTTGTGGAAGAGAAATCATGTTTGACATGCTCTTTAAGGATGTAACATGTAGGGTGCATGAAAGGGAATTAGTAAATGCAAGTGTTTTGAACTTTCAAAAGGCATTTGTTAGGATGCCTTACAAAGGTGTATGCATAAGCTAACAGCAAATAGTGTTGGTGGTGATGTATTAGCATGTACAGATAACTAGCTGGCTGAATAAATAGGAATTTTCAAGTTGGCAGCTTGTAACTAGTGACATGCCAAGGTTCAAGTATTTACAATTTATATTGATGTATGGTCAATAAATTTTCTGAAAATACAAATATATAGGTAGGAAAGCAAGTGAGGACATTCAGTCTGCAAGAGAATATAAATAGGTTAAGTGTGTGGGCAAAATATTGGCAGGTGATATATAATGTGGGAAAATGTGAGTTTGTCCACTGTCATAGAAAAAATAGAGAATCAAAGTATTACTAAATGGAAAAAGACTGCAGAATACAGTAGTGCAGGTGGATCTGGTGCCCTTATATATATATATACCTATCACAAAATATTAGCATTACAGGTACAGAAAGTAATTAGCAAAATAAATGTTATGTTGACCTTTACTGGAAAGGGAGTGAAGAGAAAACTACAGGTCTTGCGACAGCTTACAGGGTATATGTGAGACAGCACCTGGAATACTGTGTGCCATTTTGGTCATATTGCTCAAGGAGGGATGTATTTGTATTGGAAGCAATTCAGAAAAAAGTTCACTTGACTGATTCCTGAAATGAAGAGTATGCCTCATGATGAAAAGCTCTGTCTTTACTCATTAGTTTTTAGAAGGATGATGGGGGATCTTGAAAAATAAACAATGAGGGGATATGATAGTACATCTGGGAGAATGTTTTCCTGGCTGGGAGAAAACCTAGAACTAAGTGTGACTTTTTTTAAAATAAGGGGGTCCTATTCAGTACATCTGAGAAGGAATGTATCTTCTCAGGATTGTTGGTCTTTAGAATCCACTTTCCAAGAAAATAGTGGAGTTGGGACATTGATTACCTTCTAGCCTAATTTAGCAACACTTTTTTGATTGACAAGAGTCTAGAGTTTTCACGGGGGCACAGGCAGGAAATGAAGTGAACATCACAATTACATCAGTCATGATCTTCTCTAATGGCACAATGGGTTCAATGGCCTACTTTGCCTCTTTAATGACTATCAACCATCATGAAATAAGGAGCCCCTTAAGAAAATAAATCAGTTAGACTCTCTAAAAAAAGGAGTTCAAGAGCTCGGGTTGTAGGTAGCCAAGGGCACGGCTGCTGATATTAAAAAAATTAAAAGCAGGAATGCACAAGTAGGAGTGTAGAGGTCTCAGAGTAGTTTGGCAATATTTCCTCTATATTACATGCAAACACCAAAGATTTTTTAAAAACCTTCACGTGCATGACTAAGGGATTTAAAAGAACATCCTTCGCAGAACAGGAGAATTTTGCAGAGTTGTATTAGAAACAAGACTTTAAATGGTTTTAAAGGTTCAGAATTTGGAAAATTAGGCATTGCTAAATGGAGAAAATGTAAAGTGATGACAAGTTGTTTATCTTTTGGTTTAAGTTAATACTACTTGCAACTTAAGATACCAGTCTGCAGCATTTGGGCTCTAGCGTGGGTGCCTACATGTTTTGTTTTAATTAAGTTCCAGGTTGTGGGCATCACTGGCCAAGCCAGCATTTATTGCCCATCCCTAATTGCTCAGAGGGTAGTTAAGAGGCAACCACATTGCTGTGAGTCTGGAGCAGCACTTAAGCCAGGCCAGGTAAGGAAAGCAGTTTCCTTCCCTAAATATTACTACTGAACCAGATGGGTTTTTTTCCTGGCAATCAAATGGCCATTTCTCGGGGACATTACCGGTATCACTGGATTAATAGTCTACCAATAATATATTAGACCTTCACTTGCACTAAATAGGGATACTGTCCTTTTGGATACTCCTTATCACTAAGTAAGGTTCTTAAATATTGCAACATTCTTTTTACTTACAGTTGTACAGAGATTGTCAAATGCAGCTCTCCTGTAGAACGCCTGTGACTTGCCTTCACATGCTCATTCTAAGCTGATCTCTGCTGTCTTACTGTTGGCAGAATCACGTGGTCAGCTGTGTCATGATTTACCTGATTTTCGTTGTAAAACAGTAAGTAATGGACTTCCTCAATATAAGGGTAGGGTCAGTTTATGATAACAGAGGATCTGATTTTAAACTTCAGTGAACACTGTCATTTAACTTTGAGTTATATTGATTTATTTGGAAAAGATTGATAAAGTAGACTAAATATAAATGTTTGAACAAATGTTTAATACTTGTAGTTTTACCAAGTTTAGCCAATTTCTCATGAAGCCTTCAATTATTGGTAAATTAGTATCTGAAACCAATAGAGAGAGAGAGAGAGAAGATATTGTCATCTCAACTAGGCTAACATGGACCTGGTATACCAATAAGGTTTATTCCAAATTTCAATAGTCGTTTTGAAAGGCTGCAAACCTAAACAGCTGTCTTTTTTTTATTATACCAAAAAGGTGAACTAAACCATATTAATTACAACATTGTCAATCTTAGCTGCTGTAGGAAAATGATTTTCAATTTTGCCTTGAACATACATTCTCTTTTTTCAGTGCAAGATTCAGATTTACACACATGCATCAATCCTTTTCATCCTAACAATGCTGAAATGAATTCCAAAATCAGTATGCCCTTTGCAGCATAACTCATTCAGAAGAACAGAATAGGAACATTTTTATAGGTTAAGGAAACAAAAAGGGATATTTTAATACAGGTTATCATCACATCCTTAGTGAGTTTCTTAGAATTGGAAAAAATGATTTGTATAAAATTCATCTCAAATGAAAATAATATGTTCTGTTGGAACATGTAATTTAACTACATAATGGGCTGAAATTACTATAAAGGCAGATAAATTGTTAGATAAATTGTAAGATAAATTGTTAGACTGTTCAGCACTTGTCCAATTTAAATATTAACAATAAACATTTGAGCCTGAATATCAATTGCTGCCAGTTTTATTACTTTTTACAGGTCTCTACTAACTGTTTGTCACAGTAGTGGAGAACAACATGTTCCTAATTATCTTCTAAAATGCCCTTAAGCATGACAATTGGTACAACAAATGGCACAACAGAAGCCATGTTATCAGACTGGTAATCCAGAGATGGAAGTTCAAATGTCACCATGACACCTGGGGAATTTATTATTCAACTAATTCAATAAATCCTGGTGGAAACATTCACAGTTTTATCGGTGACTGTGATAACCCCCATGGGAAATTATTATTTCAACTCCTCAAGGAGCTTATTGAAAATGAGTTTCCTTGGTAAACAAGGGTCTACTTACCTGAAACTCCCAAAAAGAAATATTTCCAATATTTCCCTGTTGCAGTCTTACTGGGGTAATTCTAAGGCAAGGCTATCCAAAACTTTTCTTTACCCTTGTCACCAATGTAATAACTCAGGAAGCCTGACTGGAAAGAAACATCATTTACTGTTGAAGAAAATACTTCTGGTGTGCAAAGGCCAGTCTGAGCCCAGGATAGAAAGTTCTGCAAACTCATCCCTGGGTCTGTTTTATTAAACTATTTTCATCATCAACCTGTTCAGAGATGTAATTATGTATCTCTAGAGTACTTGGGACTTGAACCCAGGTCTCTCATTTTAGGGAAGAGACACTACCACTGTGCCGCAAAAGCAGGCTCAATTGACGTACTAATAGAAATGGGAGGAGAAAGTGAGGACCGCAGATCAGAGCTGAAAATATGTTGCTGGAAAAGCGCAGCAGGTCAGGCAGCATCCAAGGAACAGGAGAATCGACGTTTCGGGCATAAGCCCTTTTTGTTTCCTGAAGAAGAGCTTATGCCCGAAACGTCGATTCTCCTGTTCCTTGGATGCTGCCTGACCTGCTGCGCTTTTCCAGCAACACATTTTCAGCAGTAATAGATATGGTCCCAAACCGTGTTACAGAATTAACCCTCAAACTTACCTTCAGTACATATACCAATTTTTTCCTAGTTACAATCAGTTTTGCAGAAGGGTCACTGGAGTGGAAATGTTAACTCTGCTTTCTCTCCACAACAGTTGCCATATCTGCTGAGTTTTCCCACCTGCTTCAGAGGTGTCTAAAAACATCTCTAAACAGGTTGATTAGAAAAAATGTTAATAAAAGAAGCAGAACCAAAACTAGTGTTGGGTTGCCAGTTAAAACAAAAAGAAAACACGTAATAGTGATTCTGATGGTGGGAAGGTGCTTGGTTGTGTGTGATAATTCTTCTGGGTATGAAACAAAAATAAAGCAGATCCAGGTTTGACTTGATTTTGGTAATCAACAATAAGTGATGTTCCTTTCCAGTCAAGCTTTCTGAGTTATTACAGTGACAATGGAACAGAATTTGCACAAAATCAGAATTTTCCCCTGTTCTGTTTCATTTATGTCAATTAGGGAAGGAATTATGTTGTCCTTGTCTCATCCAGTCTACGTTCAACTCCAGATCCCCAACCAAGCAAGAGACTTTGTTGCATCAAATGTATGAAGGGAACAAGAAAAATAAAACTGAATGACAAAAAACACAATCAGCTTATTTGATCCTGCAAAGTCCTCCGCATTAATCTCTCAGAAATGCATCAAAATTGGGAAAACTGTTCAACAGACGTACTTGGAAACCATAGCTTTCAGCCAAAATCACAGCCACATCCAGTGGTTTAAAGTGTACAAAGCGTTAAATGTACATGATTATGAGCATTAACAACACTTGGCAGTAGAGAATTTCAAAGTAATTTCTCCATCCTAAACAATGTATCTCTTTTTGTCTGGAAAAGTCTTTTCATTCCAGTGTTTTAGATTCCCTGACTAGCAGAAGCATTTTTAAAATTCATTTATGAGATGTCAGTATCACCTGCTTAGTCAATACTTATTGCCATCTCTCAGCATCTATTCTTTCAAGTCCCTCCATATTAGATTAGATTACTTACAGTGTGGAAACAGGCCCTTTGGCCCAACAATTCCACACTGATCCGCCACCCACCCAGACCCATTCCCCTACACCTAACACTACGGGCAATTTAGCATGGCCAATTCACCTAACCTGCACATTTTTGGATTGTGGGAGGAAACAGGAGCACCCGGAGGAAACCCACGCAGACACAGGGAGAATGTGCAAACTCCACACAGACAATCGCCTGAGGCGGAAATTGAACCCTGGTCTCTGGCGCTGTGAGGCAGCAGTGCTAACCAGTGTGCCACCGTGCTATATTTTAATAAGATTCTTTCTCAGTCTTCTAAACTCCTAAGAATAAAGCCAATTTAGACACAGGATAAACTCTTTACCCATCAACTAAGTTAGCAAATTTCACCATATTGCTTCTATTGCAAATATGCCTCTTTTAAACATGGGGATCAATATTGCATATAATTTTCCAGATGGTGGCTAGACTTCTTTCCTGTACGCCAACTGGTTTGCAACAAAGACCATAATCCCATTTCTTTCCCAATGATTTGCCATTTATCCATTTGCGCTACTTGTGTTCCTTGATATCCCAAATTAGTCTGAACATCTATATTTACAAATTTCACACTTTTTTTGTAACCAACTTAAGTAACTTTATATTTCCCAATATTATACGATATCTGTAATCTTGTTGCCCACTGGCTGAACCTGTATACATCACTTCCCAGCCTCTCTGATCTTCCCCATAGTTTGCCTTTCCACTTGGATTTATAGAATTCACAAACTTTAATTACGTTGTCCCTACACCCAAGTCATTAATGTAAATCGCAAATGCCACTCAACTAATCACAGCATGATGACTTGAATACCCCTTTTGATCAGATCCATGAGACATTATTTTGCCTTTTAGCCTTTTGTGTAGCACTTTGTTGAATGCCTTTTGAAACTCCAGGTATACTACATTGACTGGTTTCCCATTTTATCTACTCTCAAAATGCTAATAAATTAGTCAACATCATTTTCGCCTTAGTGAAACCTTTTGTAATCCTGCTATACTTTTGTGAGGGTTTGTTGAACTTTCTTTAATAGATTCCAGCATTTTATCAATGTTTGATATAAGACTAATTAGCGTGTAGTTCCTTATTTCCTCTCGCATTTTTTTTAAACGTGGTGCAACATTTTCAAGTTCCTAAATCTCAAGAATTTTGGAAAACTGTCTGATGCAGGTTGGAGGCCATCAATTCCTAAAGGTTTGCAGTGCCTCCAGGATTTATTGTGATTATTTCAGTGGTTAGCACTGTTGCCTCAGGTTCGATTCCAGCCTTGGGCAACTTTCTGTGTGAAGTTTGCACATTCTCCCCGTGTCTGTTTGGGTTTCACACCCACAGTCCAAAGATGTGCAGGTCAGGTGAATTGGCCATGCTAAATTGTCCATAGTGTTAGGTGCATTAGTCAGCGGGAAATGGGTCTGGGTAGGTTACTCTTCGGAGGGTCGGTGAGGACTTGTTGGGCCGAAGGGCCTGTTTCCACACTGTAGGGAATCTAATTCTGTGGCTTATGATCTTAGGGGCGGCACAGTGGCACAGTGGTTAGCACTGCAACCTCACAGTGCCAGAGACCAGGGTTCAATTTCCGCCTCAGGCGATTGTCTGTGTGGAGTTTGCACATTCTCACTGTGTCTGCGTGGGTTTCCTCTGGGTGCTCTGGTTTCCTCCCACAGTCCAAAAATGTGAGGTTAGGTGAATTGGCCAAGCTAAATTGCCTGTAGTGTTAGGTGAAGGGGTAAATGTAGGAGAATGGGTCTGGATGGGTTGCTCTTCGGAAGATCAGTGTGGACTTGTTGGGTCGAAGGGCCTGTTTCCACACTGTAAGTAATCTGATTACCTCCATGTCATCATTCTTTTTTTACCCTTGGGCTGTCATCTGTTTTCGGTACAGGTTGTTCTTCTATAATACCACAGTTGCATTCCAGTGAAACCTTGCTTAATAGAAATAATGGGGCCTATGGGAAAAGTGTGGCTGGGGGAGACCAGCAAAGAATATCACTCAGGATCGCTCAAAAATTACCCGAAAATCTAACACAAAGTATAGTACAGTCTGAATGAAGGTTAAAATCATATTTATCAACAAAACAAAAGTAAATTTAACACAGTACATTTAAAAAATGTAAGAAAGCTGCTCTCTGTCCAGCTTAAATGTATGCCTCCTAGTATTAGACACTTCAAGTCTTGAAAAAAGATTCTAACCGTCAACCTTATCCCTGCATCATATAGACTTCTATCAAGTCTCCCCTCAGCATCCACCGCTCCAGAGAAAACAACCCAAGTGGTTCTCGAATCTCCTTATAGCTTATACACTCTAATCCAGGAAGCATCCTGGTAAACCTCTTCTGCACCCTTTCCAAAACCTCTACATTCTTCCTAAAATGTGGTGACCAGAATTGAACACAACACAAAGTGAGGCCTAACTATAGCTAATGATTAGCTCTTGTTTTCTCCTCACAGATGCTGCCAGACCTGCTGAGCTTCTTCAGCAATTAGTTTGTTTCAGATTTCCTTCATCTTCTTTGTTTTATCATATTAATCTAAATTAATGTGGCGAAGAAGATGTTCCATTTGTAACACGGTGGCTCAGTTTCTAGCACTGCTGCCTCACAGCGCCAGGGACCCGTGTTCGATTCTAGCCTAGGACGACTGTCTGTCTGTGTGGAGTTTGCACATTCTCCCTGAGTTTTCTCCGGGATCTCCAGTTTCCTCCCATAATCCCAAGATGTGCAAGTTAAGTGAATTGGCCATACTAAATTGCCCATAGTGTCCAGGAATGTATAGGTAAGGGGCATGAGTCAAAGAAAATATAGAGTCAGGGATTGGATCTGGGTGGGTTACTCTTCAGAGAGTTGATGTGGACTTGCTGGGCCAAATGGCCTATTTCCACACTAGAGATAGTATGAAAAAGCTTTCAATATGTTGACCTAAAACTAGGAAGCTTTCATAATTTTGAAAGCTTGTGGATGTTAGCCTCGTGCAATACATATCTTTTCATCATGGATTTAAGTTCAAAGGGCATGGAAAGTGCCTCTCAAGAGCATGCTGCTGGGTCACAAGTACACTTTAAGCCAGACCTGTGCATTTTACGGCCCGCAGGCCATATCCGGCCCTTTGCTCGCTCCTGTCCGGCCCGCATGAGGTCAATCTTAAATTGCTTTTGTTTTTTTTATTTACGTATGGATGCACATGCGCATGTATGTGCGTGAATGCGTGAACAGCTAAAAGTGATGCTAACTGGCTAGCCCTCAAAATGTCAGCTCATGACAAAACAATTTATGTCATATCCCACAAAATCGCCAGAAACAGTAAACCGTTTCCTGATGGAGAGTTTATTAAGGAGTGCGTGTTGGACTCTGCAGAACTAATATGCCTGGAGAAAAAGAAGGTATTTGAGAATGTGCTCCTCTCCCGACGCATTGTAATGAGAAGGATTGGGGACATCACGAGAAATCTGGAGTTCAGCTGCAGCACAGTGCGGTCAACTTTGACTTTTTTCCGTGGCTTTGGATGAGACTGTGACGTGCGTGACACAGCCCAGCTACTCATCTTCGTACGTGGGATAACTAAGGACTTTAAAATCACGAAGGAGATTGGCAGCCATGCAAGTCAATGAAAGGAAGAACAACCGGTAATGATTTGTTCACGGAGGTAAATGCATGTTTGGACACATTGGGACTAAAATGGGACAAGCTTGCAGGTGTGACAACGGATGGTTGTCCAAATCTAACAGGAAAAAATGTTGGACTCTTAAAGAGAGTGCAGGATAAAGTGACAGAAATTGACCCTGAACAGAAATTGGTATTTTTGCATTGTATTATACATCAGGAAGTGTTATGTAAGTCAGTGTTAAAAATTAACCATGTGGTTGATGTTGTAACTAAAATTGTTAACTTCATCAGGGCAAGAGCTTTGAATCACAGGCAATTTGTTGCACTTGTGGAGGAAAATGAGACTGAACATCGTGACATAGGCTACCACACAGCTGTCAAGTGGCTCAGCCTGGGCAAAATGCTGAAAAGTGTATGGGACCTGAGAGAAAAGATTCAAGATTTCTGTGTGAAGAAAGGGAATGGCATTCCACAGCTTTCAGATGCAGATTGGATTGCAGACCTTGGTTTTGCTGTTGATGTGACTGCACTTATGAATTAACTAAATGTTGAATTGCAATGCAAGGGCCTTTTTGTGCATGAAATGTACAACTTGGTGAAGGCTTTTATGAGAAAGTTGCAGTTTCTCTCAAGCCAAATGGAGGACAACATTGTCACCCACTTGCCAACACTGAAGGAAGCCACACCTTCAACTGATCACCTCCACAGGTACTCATCTATGTTAGAAGCACTGCATAGTGAATTTTCAAGGTGATTTAAAGACTTCAAAATGGTTGAGAATGAAATGCACATGATTCTTTCCCCATTTACATGCAATATGGAGAATGCACCTAGTGATGTTCAGCTTGAACTCATTGACCTGCAGTCTGGCACACTTCTGGCAGAGTACTTTTGGTCAGTCTCACTGCTTGATTTTTACTCTTCCCTCATAGAGGAGAACTTTCCATACATGAGGAGGCATGCTGAGAAGACTCTAGTCCTCTTTGGATCTACCTATATATGCGAACAGACATTCTCAGTGATGAAGTTCAACAAATCCAAATACAGATCCTCTATCACTGAAGATCACCTCTCAGCTGTCCTTTGCATATCCACCTCAGACATTCAACCAGATTTCAGTGCACTTGTTCAAGCCCAAAACAGACTGGATTTTTCTCACTAAACAAGTAAAATGAACTGAAAAACATCAAAAGCACTTATTGTTTTTGTATAGAGCTGTTTGATGTTTGTAATACTGAACAATAATGAAACAACTTTTCATTATTGGTTTGTGAGATTAACATGTTAAAAATAAAATGAAATACTGAAATTATTGTTTTTACTGTTTATTTCTTCTATATTTGACCTACTCCACAATTTCATATCTTTATTGTAACAGAATATCCTTATTCTTTTGATTATAAGTTTCAGTGCAAAACTATATAATTTAGTACTTTTTACAATGGAAGAAAATTAATACTGAGCAGAATTATGTTCAACTTATTATTGTTTCGGACCTCCAATGCAACTCAGGTTTCTCATGTGGCCCCTTGGAAGAGTTAATTGCCCACCCCTGCTTTAAGCCATCAAAGATTATGTTTTGGATTTGAAGCCAGCTCCACTGTGCCCAAATTTCATGAAGTGTGTGATTTGTTTTTTTAAGGTTTGTGTCCTATTATTTAAAAGTGATGTCCAAATTAGTAAATCATGTTTTTTATTGAGTTTTTTTAAACAAAATTAATTTTTTCACTTTAATTTAGACCATCATTAGATGACATGTACATTTAAAAAGCACTACCATCGTTAATTCAGTAGTTTAAAATTGATCGGTCAAATATCTTACTTTGGCTCCTATGCCTTATTTTTTAAACTTGAAGTAGGTTTTTAAATTAATTCTTGGGATGTGGATGTCACTGGCTAGGCCAGTATTTATTTCCCGTCCCTGATTGCCCTGTGGAAGGTGATGGTAACCTGTTTTTTTTTAACTGCTACAGCCCTTGAAGTAAATTTGCATCCACAGTGCTGTTAGCTGTGGATGTCTGGGATTTGGATAAAGCAACAATGAAAGAATAACTATTTGGTTCAAAGTCAGTATAGTATGCGGTTTGGAAAGAAACTTGCAGATAGTGGTATTCTCATGCATCACTAAATATAGCATTAAAGACGATTTTTAATAACATAATGGCAACACATTAAGGTCATTTTCCTTAACTAGTCAATAAAACTAGTTGAATAATTGATTGCAAGCCAGTATGACTGTATAAACATTCAGCATATGGAAATAAGAAGTTGGCATTTCCATGTAAATTGTCAATATCCAGTGGCACAAATTCAACTATACTGAATAACTGGCAATGAAGGATTACTGTTGAGAGATTAGCTAATTAATGTTTATATTGCAATTTCCTTTCAACAAATCTGCATATTGATTGACTAGCCACAGCAACCAACAACTGGGGCACAAAAGACAATGATTCTCCAAAAATGGATGATGGATATAGCAGAAATCATACAAGCAACAAACCTGAACATTAAAGTATCTAGAAAAAAATGATATCACAAGGATCGGTACTGGGTCCTCTACTTTCCATCATTTACATAAATATCTTGGATGTGTGCAAAAGAGGTATAGTTAGTAAGTTTGCAGATAACACCAAAATTGGAGGTTTAGTGGACAGCGAAGGAGGTTACCTCAGATTACAACAGGATCTTGATCAGATGGGCCAATGGGCTGAGAAGTGGCAGATGGAGTTTAATTTAGATAAATGTGAGGTGCTGCATTTTGGGAAAGCAAATCTTAGCATGATTTATACACTTAATAGTAAGGGAGTGTTGCTGAACAAAGAGACCTTGGAGTGCAGGTTCATAGCTCCTTGAAAGTGGAATCACATGTAGATAGGATAGTGAAGAAGATGTTTGGTATGCTTTCCTTTATTGGTCAGAGTATTGAGCACAGGATTTGGGAGGTCATGTTGCAGCTGTACAGGACATTGGTTAGGCCACTGTTGGAATATTGCATGCAATTCTGGTCTCCTTCCTATTGGACAGATGTTGCAAAACTTGAAAGGGTTCAGAAAAGATTTACAGAGATGTTGCCAGGGTTGGAGGATTTGAGCTATAGGGAGAGGTTGAATAGTCTAGGGCTGTTTTCCATGGACCATTGGAGGCTAAGGGGTGACCTCATAGAGGTTTATAAAATCATGAGGGGTATGGATAGGATAAATAGATAAAGTCTTTTCCCTGGTCTGGGGGAGTCCAGAACTAGAGGGCATAGTTCTGGAGTGATAGGGGAAAGATATAAAAGAGACCTAAGAGGCAATTCTTTCACACAGAGGGTCGAACGTGTATGGAATGAGCTGCCAGAGGATGTGGTGGAGACTAGTACAATTGCAACATTTAAAAAGCTTCTGGATATATAAATAGCAAGGGTTTGGAAGGATATGGTCCGGGTGCTGGCAAGTGGAACTAGATTAGATTGGGGTATCTGGTCATTATGGACAGGTTGGACCGAAGGGTCTGTTTCCGTGTTATACATCTCTATGGCTCTATGATTCCATATGGGAACTAAAGATATAGAAAACAATGTATTAGAATAAGGTAAGAAAAAATGAAAGGAAAAATAACAAAATGTTGGTACATTAATTGAGGAAGCTATAAAAAGATATATAATATTAAAGGAGGAAGGGAAGTGGGGAAAAAAATAAGTATTTCTTATATTAAAGACTTTTTTTATTCCTTATTTCTAACTAAACAAGAATAGAAAGACAAGAGAATTTAAAGAAATACAGGCAAATATAATTCAGGGGCAGATCTCATGAAAGCCTGGAATAAGTTCTACTAGATTCTTTCTCATACTGGAAAAGGATGATATTGTAGGACTAAACATACTTGAAAGCAATACAAAAAGAAGGAAAACTGATAATCCGGTAAGCATTTTACCCAAAGGAGTAGGAAACATCGAGATATTATTTCATTTGGAAGGAGATGTGAAAGTTGGCAGCAAATCTGGAGATAACACAAGATGGACAACAAGCCCTGTGTGAAGAACAGAAAATTAGTTACAAAGTTCTGAGGTAATGTTGGAAGCAGCAGACACACTGGCATCAGAACAGTCAGATTCCAAACAGATTTTAAAATTACAGAAATGTCAGCAGTTTTGCACAACTGTATCACATAGTGTTAGAGTTATATTTTAAGTCTTGATATATGGCAAGTAAATATTATTCTTTGAATCACAAAATTTGTGTCCAGAACATTAAGTAGCATGGCACAATATTAGCGTTTATATCATTGTTGCCGACACATTGCATGAGCTAACATGTATTTTGTTGCTCCTGGTCTTGGTAGCAATTTCTTATCAAACTGTCAAGCTCGCTGTGTCGCATGTGATTTCCCTGTGCTCTGTCATGAATTAAAGGGTCAGTACATAATTTAAAACATTTTGAATGGTAATTTTTACGCACTTAAATACAGTCAAGAAGATTAGGAAAAGCATAACTGTTCTGTATAACAGTTTAGGATGTACTTTTTAATCCTCACAAAGGACAAACAACACTTTGCATAAATTTTTTAAAAAGTGCTAAAAGTAGGAAATTAAAACAACTGCAGTATTTCTCTGGACTTTATTTGTTCCTCAACCTTTACCAGTACAGGCCAAAAGTATTAGCCAAGATGCCAAGAAATTACTGGCCCCAACACAGATGTTCTTTGTATATGACTTATTATAACACATAGAATGACTTGAAAATATTTTCTTTAGAAGAAAAACGTAAGCATAAAATGTTCCAAGATCATTTCAGTAGTTTTAAAATAGCTTTTCCCTTCCAAATTGGTATTCCACACCAACAGTTATCTTGCCAATCTTTTTCAGGCAGAAAAGATCTGTTATTAGAGGTAAAAAATAGCATTGCTGAAATCTTGCGGGTCTTAAACTTATTAGCGCAGCAGCCACTTAAAGTCTGTTTCCACCCTTTCACTGAAGCTCTGAAGCCTTGGACACCGAAAGGTTACAGAAACCCATTCATTAAACTTTAAAGGAAAGAATTGCAACTAAGTGACACATTCAGAGCAGTACTAGACACCCTCTGGGATTAGTGTATGAGTGACTCAGTTGATTGCACTTCTGCCTCCAAACTGAAAGATTGTGGTTCAGTTAGGAGAAAGTGAGGACTGCAGATGCTGGAGATCAGAGTCGAGAGTGCGGTGCTGGAAAAGCACAGCAAGTCAGGCAGCATCCAAGGAGCAGGAGAATCGGCGTTTCAGGCCTTAGCCCTTTCTGGTGAAGGGCTTATACCTGAAATGTGAATTCTCATAGATTGGGGTTCATGTCCCATTCAAGTATTAAAGCATTTACCCAGCTCAAAGCTGGTGGTTAATCAACGGACAAAGTAATTCCAATAATTACAATCTGGACATCCCAAAACCAAATGTGATCAATGGCCAAAATCGTGGGACTGTGTGCTCTGGAACAACAATGGCTAATAGATACACCGTTCCTTTAAATCACCAGAGTCTTTTTTAAGATCAAAGTGTGATCTAAATACCCTACACTGCAGATTGGAATTTTGTCCTGGAAATATAATAATAACTTGGATTAAACATATTAGCCCCACACAAGCTGCTCTCACAGGTCTTTCAGCACGTACATTGACAACCCCCCTTCACCACACACTGATCTACACCCTCCCTTCTGCTCTCACAGAGGTACTACCTCATCACAGTCTACCCTCTGCCTCTTTCCTCTCTACTTTCACAGTTCTAGGCTTTTGACAACCCAAAATGAAGTAATGATAGAAAAACCTTTGGAAAATACTGCTCTGCACCAATACCCACAGATTAAAATAGCATGAAGATAATGTAAAAATAATCTCTGGTATTGATGTTAACACAGTATCTTTATTTTTGTACTTGTTAAAACTGCAAATTGAAATGAGAAAGAACTGTTTTGAAATCCAGGGATTTTTAAAAGTTGCTGCATGTTTCAAAAGCAAGGTACGATTTGACATAATTGTGAACTTTGCCTGTTTAGCTGTGAGATCTTGTGAAGCAGAGATGGAGCCAAGGTGTTCTTTACAAGTGAAGCTGAATGGTTTGTGGACTAGTGGTCAGTTATCAATAACAAAGTTTCTTTGTCTGTGAACAACTGTGTGATTGTCTCTCAGGTCATTGAATAGCTTGGGCTGTGATCAAGACTGAGAAAGGCCAGAAGAGAAATTAGCAGCAAAACGAAATTCTAGGTTCACTGCAATAAGCGACATTAAACCTGAGAAAAAAAGCAGTTTATCTTTCCTTCAGTAGATGCTGCAAGTTGTGACTTTGAACTGGATAATTCAAAGACTTTTCATAAATGAACCACCTATCCTGTGAACTTTGCAAACCAATGGAAGCAAAACACTTTGAGGAAAAAAACTTCAGATCAGCAAAAACGAACCCAACATATATGGATCAAGCCTCCAGAATTGTTTTTCCAGTTTTCCCTCCACCCAAAGTTTTTTCATTCCCTGCCTGTGTTGATCTGTCTGTGAGTGTGTAATGGGAAGTTTATAAGGAGTTTATATTTTTAATTTGTAGTGTTATTTGATTTTATTTCATAATTATGTTCCTGTAGCCAGAATCCAATTATCTGTATTAAGCAGTAATTCTTGCCAAGTACAGAAAGCAGATTCATTCTTCCTATCAACATGGGACAGAACATCGCAACATTTGCAGATTTTGTGGAACTTTTAAAAAGAACTTAACTTTTTTAATGGCTCTGGGAGTAGAGGGGTTTGAATTCCAACATGCTACCCCAGTGGGACATGACATCAATCAACTTAATACTGGGAAATGCTTGAACTGTACAAGTTTTGCAAGCCCTTATGAGATTTCAACAGATATGAACATTGTTGTGAGTGGCAATAGGATGATGGGTAAAAGTCTCAGGGTATCCCTAGAATTCCTCACACAATTCACTTGCATTCCTACCCTGAGAGGAATTTAGAGCAGTGGTTATGAGAAGTGGAATACAAAAGCTGGAATACCTAAATCCTTGCCAATCAATGAGCAATACACAAGCTATCTGCAGCTCTCAGTTTTAAGGCCAAAATTCCCAAACCACTTCTCATTAAATGTTTGCCTCCAGGATTCTCACCCACCCTCTGACGACCCCTTCTCCCGCCTCCAACACACCCCATCCACCTGGACACCCCATGCTGGCCTCTTACCCGCCCTTGATCTCTTCATAGCCAACTGCCGCAGCGACATTAACCGCCTCAACCTCTTGCCCACTCCAACCTCTCACCCTCGCAACGTGCAGCCCTCCACTCCCTCCGCTCCAACCCCAACCTCACTATCAAACCGACAGACAAGGGAGGCGCGGTGGTAGTTTGGCGCACCGATCTTTACACCGCTGAGGCTAAACGCCAGCTCGCAGACACCTCCTCCTACTGCCCACTTGACCATGACCCCACCTCCCACCACCAAACCATCATCTCCCAGACCATCCATAACCTCATCACCTCAGGGGATCTCCCATCCACCGCCTCCAATCTCATAGTCCCACAACCCCGCACCGCCCATTTCTACCTCCTGCCCAAAATCCACAAACCTGACTGCCCCGGCCGACCCATTGTCTCAGCCTGCTCCTGCCCCACCGAACTCATCTCTGCATACCTCGACATGGTCCTGTCCCCCTTAGTCCAAGAATTTCCCACCTACGTTTGGGACACCACCTCCTCCATGATATTCGCTTCCCCAGCCCCCAACGCCTTATCTTCACCATGGACATCCAGCCCTATACACCTCCATCCCCCATCACGAAGGCCTCAAAGCCCTCCACTTCCTCCTTTCCCGCTGAACCAACCAGTGCCCTTCCACTGACACCCTCCTTCGACTGACTGAACTGATCCTCACTCTGAACAACTTCTCTTTCCAATCCTCCCACTTCCTCCAAACCGAAGGAGTAGCCATGGGCACCCGCACGGGCCCCAGCTATGCCTGCCTCTTCATCGGATATGTGGAACAGTCCATCTTCCGCAGCTAAACTGGCACCACCCCCACCTTTTCCTCCGCTAAATCGATGACTGTATCGCGCTACCTCGTGCTCCCACGAGGAGGTTGAACAGTTCATCCACTTTACTAACACCTTCCACCCCGACCTCAAATTTACCTTGACTGTCTCAGACTCCTCCCTCCCCTTCCTAGACCTCTCCATTTCTATCTCAGGCGACCGACTCAACACGGACATTTACTATAAACTGAGCGACTCCCACAGCTACCTAGATTACACCTCCTCACACCTTGCCCCGAGTAAAAACATCATCCCATATTCCCAATTCCTTCGCCTCCGCCGCATCTGCTCCCAGGAGGACCAATTCCAACATTGAACAACCCAGATGGCCTCCTTCTTCAAAGACCGCAATTTCCCCTCAGACGTGGTTGACCATGCTCTCCACTGCATCTCCTCCACTTCCCGCATCTCCGCCGTTGTACCCCGCCCCTCCAATCGCCACCAGGACGGAACCCCACAGGTCCTCACCTACCACCCCACCAACCTCCAGATACGTCGTATCATCCTTCGTCATTTCCGCCAACTCCAAACAGACCCCACCACCAAGGATATATTTCCTTCCCCTCCCCTATAAGTGTTCCAGAAAGACCACTCCCTCAGCGACTCCCTCGTCAGGTCCACACCCCCCACCAACCCAACCTCCACTCCCCGCACCTTCCCCTGCAACTGCAAGAAATGCAAAACTTGCGCCCACACCTTCCCCCTCACTTCCCTCCAAGGCCCCAAGGGATCCTTCCATATCCATCACAAATTCACCTGCACCTCCACACACATCATTTACTGCATCCGCTGCACCCGATGTGGCCTCCTCTACATTGGGGAGACAGGCCGCCGACTTGCGGAACAGTTCAGAGAACACCTCTGGGACACCCGCACCAACCAACCCAACCGCCCCATGGCTGAACACTTTAACTCCTCCTCCCACTCTGCCAAGGACATGTCGGTCCTTGGCCTCCTCCATCGCCAGACCATGGCAACACGACGCCTGGAGGAAGAGCACCTCATCTTCCGCCTAGGAACTCTCCAACCATAAGGGATGAATGCAGATTTCTCCAGCTTCCTCATTTCCCCTCCCCCCACCTTATCTCAGTCCCAACCCTCAGACTCAGCAACGCCTTCTTGACCTGCAATCTTCTTCCCAAACTCTCCGCTCCCACCCCCTCTCTGGCCTATCACCCTCACCTTAACCTCCTTCCACCTATCGCATTCCCACGCCTCTCCCCCAAGTCCCTCCTCCCTACCTTTTATCTTAGCCTGCTTGGCACACTTTCCTCATTCCTGAAGAAAGGCTTATGCCCGAAGCGTTGATTCTCCTGCTCCTTGGATGCTGCCTGACCTGCTGCGCTTTTCCAGCAACACATTTTTCAGCTCTGATCTCCAGCATCTGCAGTCTTCACTTTCTCCTCCATGGAAATGAAGAACAATAATGAATGCAGAAAATCTGAACTAGGTAGAAAACCAAAAACTTGTTCACAGCCAAATTATTCATCAATATTTTGATTAAGGCTAATCCAATTGCACATTTCTATTAGATTGTCTGGAAACCTACAAATTGTTCAGTCTCTTTACACTGTCAACCCACATTTTATTTATAATCAATAAAATTACAATGACATGAAATAACTGCACACACTCCAGCAAGCAGATCATCTATTAAACTGTGCTTAGAATGATAATGCTTTTACAATCAATGGCTTCAAAAAACAATTCAATAAATGTCCTCCAAGCCAAGATTCTATTTAAGGAACTGTGAATATTATTACAGACAAGAAGGGAGGTGAATTGTTTACATCTTCTGGCCATAAGCAGAATTTATTTTAAAATCCCTCATTTCTATCCCCTTTTGAAACATTCAGTGGTCCCCAAAATCTCATTCATAAAATCCAATTTTTAAATAGCCTGTAACAACCTCTCTTTTGATTCACGACAAAAGTATGGTTTATTCTTGTATTCAAACTCAGGGATAATGCACACATATATAGTAACACACATGTACAGGGAAGTGAAAAATAAATAAAAGGAAGAGTTTATATCTAAGAATAATTTAAACTCAAACTTAAATTCACATTTTTTGGACTGAGTTCAGAATGCCTGTCTTCAGTGAAAGTTTCTTGCCATAGGTGCTTGTGTTCAGTTGGGTGCAGTTGGCTGAAATTGTAGAATTCCTCTGAAGTTGGTGAAGACACAATACAAGTTGGTGTTCACTTTTCCAGGGCACGTGAGTCAGAACTTTAATTCCTGTGGTCAATCGTGGAGATGGGCTAAACAGCATCAGGGTTGACTACCCACATGAATACACTAAGCTGATTACACATTCATGCACAGGTAAAACAATGATTTTTAGTTTTGGGCATGCAAGAAGCCTGCCAGTAACTTCTAGGTCTTAACATCTGGGTACCATAATTATTCTGTTTGAATAACAACCTTATTCTGTTTGACTGGGAGAATCAGGATGGTATTGGACCTCAAGAAAGAGACTTTGTGGAGTGCCTCCAAGATGGATTCTTAGAACAGCTGGTGCTGGAGCCTACCAGGGAGAAGGCAATTCTGGATCTGGTATTGTGCAACGAACCAGAATTGATCAGGGACCTCGAAGTGAAGGAGCCATTGGGAAGTAGTGACCATAATACAATAAGCTTCAATCTGCAATTTGAGAGGGAGAGGGTACAATTGGAAGTGACAATATTTCAGTTGAATAAAGGGAACTATGGAGGTATGAGGGAGGAACTGGCCAAAGTTCAATGCCTTAGCAGGGATGACAGTGGAGGAACAATGGCAGATATTTCTGTGTATAATGCAGAAGATGCAGGATCAGTTCATTCCAAAAAGGAAGAAAGATCCTAGGAGGAGGCATGGGTGGCTGTGGCTGATGAGGGAAGTTAAGAAACATATAAAGTTAAAAGAGAAAAAATATAACATAGCAAAGATAAGTGGGAAAATGGAGGACTATGAAGCTTTTAAAGAACAACAGAGGATTACTAAGAAGGAAATATGCAGAGAATAAATGAGGTACGAAGGTAAACTGGCCAAAAATATAAAGGAGGATAGTAAAAGCTTTTTTAGGTATGTGAAAGGCAAAAAAATGGTTAAGACTAAAATTGGGCCCTTGAAGACAGAAACAGGAGAATATATTACGGGGAACAAAGAAATGGCAGAAGAATTGAATTGGTACTTCAGATCTGTGTTCACTGGGGAAGACACAAGCAATCTCCCTGAGGTAACAGTGGCTGAAGGACCTGAACTGAAGGGAATTTATATTTGCCAGAAAGTGGTGTTGGAGAGACTGTTAGGTCTGAAGGTTGTTAAGTCCCCGGGGCCTGATGGTCTACATCCCAGGGTACTGAAGTAGGTGGCTCGAGAAATAGTGGATGCATTGGTGATTATTTTCCAGAGTTCAATAGATTCGGGATCAGTTCCTGCGGATTGGAGCGTGGCTAATGTTGTACTACTTTTTAAGAAAGGTGAGAGAGAGAAAGCAGGAAATTATAGACCAGTTAGTCTGACCTCAGTGGTGGGAAAGATGCTGGAGTCTATTATAAAGGATGAAATTACGACACATCTGGATAGTAGTAACAGGATAGGTCAGAGTCAGCTGGGTTTATGAAGGGGAAATTATGCTTGACTAATCTTTTGGAATGTTTTGAGGATGTAACTCTGAAGATGGACGAGGGAGATCCAGTAGATGTAATGTACCTGGACTTTCAGAAAGCTTTTGATAAAGTCCCACATAGAAGGTTAGTGAGCAAAATTAGGGCGCATGGTATTTGGGGCAAAGTACTAACTTGGATTGAAAGTTGGTTGGCTGACAGGAAACAAAGAGTAGTGATAAACGGCTCCATTTCGGAATGGCAGGCAGTGACCAGTGGGGTACCGCAGGGATCAGTGCTGGGACCGCAGCTTTTTATAATATATATTAATGATATAGAAGATGGTATTAGTAATAACATTAGCAAATTTGCTGATGATACTAAGCTGAGTGGCAGGGTAAAATGTGAAGAGGATGTTAGGAGATTACAGGGTGACCTGGACAGGTTAGGTGAGTGGTCAGATGCATGGCAGATGTAGTTTAATGTGGATAAATGTATGGTTATCCACTTTGGTGGCAAGAACAGGAAGGCAGATTACTACCTAAATTGAATCAATTTAGGTAAAGGGGCAGTACAGAGAGATCTGGATGTTCTTGTACACCAGTCAATGAAGGTAAGCATGCAGGTACAGCAGGTAGTGAAGAAGGCTAATAGCATGCTAGCTTTCATAACAAGACGGATTGAGTATAGAAGCAAAGAAGTTCTTCTGCAGCTGTACAGGGCCCTGGTGAGACCACACCTAGAGTACTGCGTGCAGTTCTGGTCTCCAAATTTGAGGAAAGAATTCTGGCTATTGAGGGAGTGCAGCGTAGGTTCACGAGGTCAATTCCTGGAATGGCGGGATTACCTTACGCTGAAAGACTGGAGCAACTGGGCTTGTATACCCTTGAGTTTAGAAGACTGAGAGGGGATCTGATTGAGACATATAAGATTATTAAAGGATTGGACACTGTGGAGGCAGGAAACATGTTTCCACTGATGGGTGAATGCTGAACCAGAGGACACAGCTTAAAAATATGGGGTAGACCATTTAGGACAGAGATGAGGAGAAACGTCTTCACCCAGAAAGTGGTAGCTGTGTGGAATGCTCTGCCCCAGAGGGCAGTGGAGGCCCAGTCTCTGGATTCATTTAAGAAAGAGTGGGATAGAACTCTCAAGGATAGTGGAATAAAGGGTTATGGTGATAAGGCAGGAACAGGATATTGATTAAGGATGATCAGCCATGATCATATTGAATGGTGGTGCAGGCTCGAAGGGCAGAATGGCCTAACTCCTGCACCTATTGTCTATTGTCTATTGTCTAAAATGAAGAGAGGTTTCCTAAAGGTTCTGTGGCAGAAAAAGAAGGTTTGTATTGCTTTTGGGAAATCACAACCAGAGGTGATACCGATTTCAGTGTCACAAGAGGTGAGTGACCTGCTATTCTCCCACAGGCAAGCACAAATGCCTACTCAGTGCATCATTCCCCCAATGAGCATGAGTTAACATCATAGGTTTGCACTGTAAAGGAATTAACACACAAGATTGGGTACTGGGCATCTCTATCACATAACGCATGTGCAATCAACTTGTCACTATTTATGTTTACTACTCATACCACAGTTCGAGTGCTCGTCTCTAATCTGACAGGGGTCACATTTAAACCAGAATAGGAGCTCCAATGCTCAGTAGCTCACCCACCAGCAGCTCACTGACCTTTCATCACAACTAGGAGAATATGAACATCACATTGCTTTTCACCGAAGGCTTACTAATGTCTCTTAAATCTTCTCTTTCTGATGGACCAGAATATGCACAACTAGCATAAGTGTCCACAGGTGTGTGGACATAGGGAATTCATGACTTAAAGCTACTGACCACATCAAGGAGCAGGCCACCTAGCTGACAGATAAGTAAGGAGAACATGTTTCGCTGAAAGTGTTTTAGCCATCTAGTGGGAGCCTTCAGCAGCTGCTCCCAACTACCCATCAAATAGTAATTTCTTAATGAAACCTTTCAAAAAAACAGCACAATGAGGCGAAAAAAGAACTTTTGATAGGAGACTGAAGCAAGGTCAGAAGAGGAAGAGCTTCAGTCCTCAGACCCATCTCTACCAACCCCACAAAATACATGTCTGCAAAAATAGCGCACCATCAAGACAGTACATCCTACTTTTCAGAACGGATACATTCATCTTGGTGTGTAGCTTTCTGAGGTTAGGCTCAGGGTCAAATGCTGACAAGCACAGCAAAAACACAGACATTAAGCTATAAGAGAAAAATATAGACATCTCTTTTGATCAGAGAATTCTTGGAGAACAAGACACTAAGTCCGGTAGATTATGGGCCCCAGGGTTTAGATAATAAACAGCTGATGGATGGATAGCAGAAAGGTGTCTGGCAAAGGTAACATGCAGACTGGATCAAAGGGCAGAACTGCCTGAGTTCAACCTAATGTCATAACTTTGGCATTTAGGTGCATGGCTGCCTCTAAGGATTGGGTGGCAGCCACCATTGAGAGTCAGAGCCTGCAGAATGATCAATATCAGCTGGATATGCACCAAAACCTTCATTTCAACATGTGTGCCATGGAAGTTTTCAATTATTGGTTAGAAAAGGAAGCTGGACTTCTCTGTAGGTGCACCATCTCCATTGTGAACCAGCAGAGTGAGCACACAAAACTCCAGAGATGCCTTGCCACACTACCATCCATCCTCCAGCAACTCAAATGTCTCCAGTAACTCAGGTTGAGGAAATTGCACCTGCAGACGTACAGGCAACCCTAACAGCGCACCCCACCCATTCCTCTCCCCTTCCCATCTCCGACCATCACCACAAGTGAATCTTCGCAGCGCTTCTTGTGAAATGTTAATGAACAACTGGACATGTTTGGGAAGTAACTGTTTGTAGCTTTACATATTATCATCATCTTTAACTTCTTGTGTTTCCCTCCATTCAACACAGAAGTCTTTAGAGAGACCTCATGCATTAGCTTTCATTTTGATTTTGATTCTGGGTGTGCATTTGCAGTCTCCAGATATAAGCAAACAGATCTGACACACTTCCATTTTGCACCATTTTGACAATATCCCTCATATGGAAAATTACTTTGAGAACAATGGTTTCAGTAAACTTTGATTTCAATTATTTTATCCTGCTCACCCACCATTACTGTTGATGCCCTCTTCCTTTCCTCTAGCTTCCCTGTCTTTCTTCAAACTCCTCTTATTATCTTTATGCACAACCCTGCCCTTCCCTCTGATCCCAGTCTAGTAGAGATCCCCATGGTCAGCCTCATCTTCACATCACTTGGATACCATTCCAACACCACCCCAACCAGCCACCCCACACTCCCTAACCTATTAACATTCCACAGATCTCTCGCAGTACCCATCGCACAAACTTATTCAGTTCTGTACAATCCCTCCTTAAAATTCCAGCTCCTACCCTTCATTACCTCTGTTACCACAATTAATTTAATTTTCCCTTCTTCATCCCTGTTTGCTGCCTCCGTTCTCCCAGATTCTTCCACTATCCCCAACAACCATGTCATTAAGTTGCATTCCCATTATTTCTTTTGCTGTCTGTCAACTTTTTTTTGTTAATACATCTTCTAGGTCACACTTTATATTTAAGTTGACTGACCATTTACTTCAGTCAATCAGGCAGTGTGTCTGTTTCATCTCTGCCAGTAAGTGAGCCAAATCAACCACTGGAAATGTTTAAAATCAAGCAGACTAACCATGCTTGAATGTGCCTTTTTATGAACCTTCTGATGGACAGCCTTCAACACTGCACTGGCAGTATTTGTGGAATGAAACAGCACCTTCTGAAGGAGCCAAATGATCAAATAATGGTTAATTCATCAGATCTCGGAGGTAGCAGCCTGCCTCACCAGGTATACATCTTGTTTATATTGTCAAAGTTTTGTAAGCACACTTGTTTTCTGTTTTTGGCCAATAAAAATGCATCAGTGAATATAATTCTAGCAGTTGGGCATGTCAAGTAAGTATTGATGACATGCCATTGAATGCAAATTAGCTTCCTGAACATGAAGGTCAAGAAATTCTCAGAGCGAAGATTAGAAGTTTGACTCACCATTGTAAAGAACATTATAAAATTGTGTATGAAGGAGAGAGCTTTTTTGTTATTTGTTCATGGGATGACAGCATTGCTGGCTAGGCCCAGCATTTATTGCCCAAAAGGGCAGTTAATATATCAACCACATTGCTGTGGGTCTGATTTTAGTGCTTTAGTCATCTTCACATTTCCTGGATCTTTGTGATGAGGATTCTGAAAGCTTGATTGTTACATACATTTTAATAAGGATTAACAAATCTTAAGTGAAGAAATGGAAGTTTATAGTTGAGTGCATTCAAAAAAGAAAACATCTGCACTGCTGCCTAGCAACAGGAGCCCTGACATAACAATCCAGAATCTGTGTGTGGTTATACTAGCAAGTGGAGGCAAAAAGTCAGAGATGGACAGCACTGAAACAGACCCTTCGGTCCAACTCATTCATACCTGAATATCCTGAATTAATCCAGTGCTATTTGCCAGCATTTGGCCCATATCCTTTTAAACCCTTCCTATTTATATACCCATCTCATATGACTTTTAAATGTTGTAATTGTACCAGGTTCCAATACTTCCTCTGGTAGCTCATTCCAAACAGGCACTACCCTTTGTGTGGAAACATTGCCCATTAGGTCCATTTTAAATCTTACCCTCTCACTTTAAACCTTGCAGAAGTTTATAAAATCGTGAGGGGCATAGATAGTGGAAATAGACAAGGTCTTTTCCCTGGGGTGCGGGAGTCCAGAACAAGAGGGCATAGGTTGAGGGTGAGACGGGAAAGATTTGAAAGGGACCTAAGCACAACTTTTTTCACGCAAAGGATGGTGCATTTTTGGATGATCTGCCAGTGCAAGAGGTGGAGGCTGGTACAATTACAACATTTAAAAGGCATGTGGGTTTCCGGCCAGGGACAATGGATCCCAGGTTTAAACTTTGGGTGGATAGGGGAGTCTCTTATTTGGGTGATCTGTTTGAGAGTGAAATGTTGATGTCATTTGATCAAATAACTCGGAAATATGGATTGTCAAGTAGGGACCACTTCCATTTCTTTCAGATTAGAAATTTTGTCCGAAAGGAGACCATGCTTTTGACTCAGTGTTATGGATCTGATACAGAAAAGAGGGTGCTGCATGCTAAGAGCACTCTTTCACTCTATCATTTGGTGGGGGGGGGGGGGGGGTTCCTTTGTTGACATCAAGCATCTACGTGAGGTCTGGGAGAGACCATTTTAGCAGTTGAGATCACTTTGGAAACATGGGAGGACCCTTGTGAGAATGCGAGGAAGATTTTGATATGTAATACGACCCATGCTATGCAGTAAAAGATTCTTCATAGGGCCTGTCTGGCCCCAGATCGTTTTGCGAAGTTTAAGCAGGCAGCATCTTCAATGTGCTCCAAACGTGAAATAAATACAGGTACCCTCACTCATTTCCACAGGCTCTGTGCATTTTGGAGCACTGTGACAAGAGTAATAGAGAGGGTCTTGGGAACCGAAGTCAAGGTGGACCTGGTCTTTTTGCTCCTGGGTTTGCCGAATTTACCTCCCTTAAGCGTACATGGGAAAAAGCTTTTTAATATTCTCACTTTTTGTGTGAGGAAGAACACTCTGATGTGCTGGGTGTCAAAACCCCCCGGATCTGTCGGGGTGGCATAAGTTAATTATGGAACGCATTCCTTCAGACTTTCTTACAAATATGGTGCACCAGAAATTGACAACTTTTACAAGACATTTCAACTCTTTTTGAATTATTTGGAATGAGATCTATCCACCATTTTGATCCGGGCTTTTGTCTCGCCATGATGGTTTGGTCAGATAAACCTAAGGCCATGAGAGGAAGAATTTCGAGCAAATGTGTGTTTAATAATTGATGTTCTCGAAGGTTGAGAGCTATGGTCTTGTTACACTGAGCGGAGTTATTTATTTACTTATTTATTGATTTATAATCAGTGTAGTTTTGATTAATTTTGTAGGGTAGTTTAGTAGTTATTGTTTATTGTTGTTTTTGATGTTATGACACTATAGTTTCATGTTTTTGTAACTTTCTAATTTTGTAAAGAACAATTTTTCAATCAAAAATATTTTTTTAAAAACAGCATCTGAATGGATTGATGAATAAGAAGGGTTTAGAGGGACCTGGACCAAGTGCTGGTAAATGGGACTAGATTAATTTAGGATATCTGGTCAGCATGGACGAGTTGGACTGAAGGGTCTGTTTCCGTGCTGTACATCTCTATGATGCTGTGCTCTCTTGTTTGGGACTCCTCCATCCCAGGGAAAAGAGCTTGTCTATTTACCCTATCCATGCCCCTCATGAATTCACAAACCTGGATAAGGTCACCCCATCAGCCTCCAACGCTCCAAGGAAACTAGCCCCAGCCTATTCAGCCTTCAACCCCAGCAAATACCTTGTAAATCTTTTCTGAACCCTTTCAAGTTTCACAACATCATTTTTATAGCAGGGAGACCAAAGACGCAGTATTCCAAAAGTGGCTGAACCAATGTCCTGGACAGTCGGAACATGACTTTCCAACTCCTATACTCAATGCACTGACCATTAAAGGCAATATAGCAAATGCCTTCTTCACTCTCCTATCTACCTGTGACTCCAGCTTCAAGGAACTATGAACCTGCACTCCCAAAGTCTCTTTGTTCAGTAACACTCCCCAGGACTTTACATTAACTGTATAACTCCTGCCCTGATTTGCCTTTCCAAAATGCAACACTTCACAGTTATCTAAATTAAACTCCATCTGCCACTCCTCAGACCATTGTTTAATCTGATCGAAGTCCTGTTCTACTCTGAAGTAACCTTCTTTGCTGTTCACTACACCTTCAATTTTGGCGCCATCTGCAAATTTACTAACTATACCTCTTATGTTCACATCCAAATCATTTATATAAATGACAAAAAGCAGTGATAGCAGCACTGATCCCTGTGGTGCACCGCTGGTCACAAGCCTCCTGTCTGAAAAGCAATCCTCTACCACCACCCTCTATCTTCTACCTTTGAGCCAGTTGTGTCTCCAAATGCTACCTTGCTACCAGTCTACCATAAGGAACCTTATTGAATGCCTTACTGAAGGCCATATCGATCATGTCCACTGCTCTGCCCTCCTCAATCCTCTTTGTTACTTCTTCAAAAAACTCAATCAAGTTAGTGAGACATGATTCCCCATGCACAAAGCCACATTGACTATCCCTAATCAGGCGTTGCCTTTCCAAATACATGTAAATCCTATCCATCAGGATTCCCTCAAATAACCAGCCCACCACCAATGTCAGGCTCACTGGTCTATAGTTCCCTGGTTTTCGTTACCACCTTTCTTAAATAGTAGCATCACTTTAGCCAATGACCAGTCTTCTGGCATCTCACGTATGGCTATTGATGATACAGATATCTCAGCAAGGGGCCCAGCAATCACTTCCCTAGCTGCCCACAGAGTCTGAGGTTACACCTGATCTGGTCTAGAGATTTATCTACCTTTATGCGGTTTAAACCATCCGGTATCTCCTTTCCTGTAATATGGACATTTTTCAAGATGTCGCTATTTATTTTCCCACGTTCTCTGTCTTCCATATCCTTCCCTACATTAAAACACAGATGCAAAATACTCATTTAGTATCTCCCCCATCTCCTATGGTTCCACACGAAGGCTCCTTGCAGATCTTTAAGGGGCCCTATTCTCTCTCTAGTTACTCTTTCATCCTAAATATATTAGTAGAATTTCTTTGGATTCTCCCTAAGCCTATTTGCCAAAACTATTTCATGTCCCCTATTTCCCTCCTGATCTCCCCTTTCTTACTGCCTTTAAACTCTTCTTGAGATTTTCTCGATCTCTGCTGTCTATCCCTGACATATCCTTCTTCTTATTCTTGATCAAAACCCCAATTTCTCTGGTCATCTGCATCCCCTACCAGCCTTGCCCTACACCCTAACAGGAACACACTATCTCTGGACTCTCATTATCTCATTAATGAAGGCTCCGCATTTTCCAGCCATCCCTTTACCTGCAACTATCGCCCCTATCAAATAACCTGGAATTTTCCATATATCTTGTGTAAAAGTCGACTTTAGTTCTTCGCAGATAACAGATCAATGTTTATGAGTCAGTGCACCGGCCATCACGTCCCACTCCAGCCTTCCAGTCTACCGGTTGTTCCGCTCTGCTCCCGGTCTCCCAGTCCATTGGCTGTTGTGTTCTGCTCCAGGTTTTCAGAATTAGCACAACTCCTTTTTTTTCCTTTATTCATTTAGAGATCAGTTGGGCTGCTGCTAATGATACAGTATGAAATTTGACAGGCATATGTTTCAGCTCCCCGCCTCCCCCTCAAATTTAGTATCTATGTAATAGTTGAGCCCATAAATTTAACCTTAAAATGTAGTCAAAAAAATTTGACTATTTCTTAAGTATATATGGTATTTCCCAAGAGTAGGTCAAGTCTTGCACCTTCTCCATTAGGTACATCCACATACGGAATCAAAAAATCTTCTTGTACACACTTAACAAATTCATCTCCATCCAAGCCCTTAAAATTATGACAGTCCTAGTCTATGTTCAGAAAGTTAAAACCCCCTACCAAAACCACCCTTTCATTCTTACAGATAACTGAGATCTCTTTACAAATTTGTTTCTCCATTTCCCACTGAGAATTGGGAGTCGAAAGTACAATCCTAATAAAGTGATTATCCCTTTCTGATTTCTCAGTTCTACGCAAAAATCTTCCCTGGATATATTCCCAGAAATATCCTCCCTAAGTACAATCGTAATGTTATCCCTAATCAAAAACGACACTCCCCCTGTTCTCTTGCTCCCCTTTCTATCCTTCCTATAGCATCTATCTCCTGGAACATTAAGCTGCCAATCCTGTCAACTCCTAAGCCATGTTTCTGTAATTGCTATGAAATCCCAGCCCCATATTAGCAACAATTTAACAGTCCCACCATATTCTCTGCTTTGTTCCTGCCTGCCCTGACTGTTTGACTTGCTCTTTTTCCCAATTGTACCTAATTGATCTCTTTTCTCACTATCTCTCTGGGAGCACCCCCAATTTAAATCTTTTCGAGCAGCTCCAGAAAATCTCCCTTCCAGTTCAGGTGCAATCATAAGACCATAACACACTGGAGCAGAAATTAGGCCATTTGGCCCATCAAGTCTGCTCTGCCATTCAATCATAGTTGATAGGTTTTCCAACCTCATTTTCTCACTTTCTCCCCATAAACTTTGATCATCCTGGCAATCAAGAACTTATCTATCTCTGTCTTAAATATACTGAATGACCTGACCGCCATAGCCTTCTGTAGCAATGAATTCCACAGATTCACCACTTTCTGGCTAAAGAAGTTTCTTCTTATCTCCATTTTAAAAGGTTTCCCCTTTACTCTCAGGATGTGCCCTTTGGTCCTCATCTCTCCTGCCAATGGAGACATCTTCCCAATGTCCACTCTGTTCCAGGCCATTCAGCATTCTGAAAGCTTCAATCAGGTCCCCCCTCAGCCTTCTAAACTCCATTGAGTATAGTCCCAGAGTCCTCAAAAGTTCCTCATATGTTAAGCCTTTCATTCCTGGGATCATTCTCTTGAAGCTCCTGTGGAACCGCTCAAGGACCAATATATCTTTCCTGAGGTATGGGGCCTGAAATTGCTCACAGTACTCCAAATATGCTCTGACCAGAGCCTCATAAAGCCTCAGAAATACATTCCTGCTTTTATATTCTAGTTTTCTCGAAATGAATGACGACATTCTATTTGCCTTCCTAACTACTGACTCAACCTGCAAGTTAACCTGAAGAGAAACTTAGATGAGGACTCCCAAATCCCTTTGCACATTAGATTTCTGAATTTTCTCCCCATTTAGAAAATAATCCATGTCTCTATTGTTTCTACCAGAGTACATAACCTCACGCTTTCCCATGTTGTATTTCATCTGTCACTTCTTTGCCCACTCTTCTAACCTGTCTAAATCTTTCTGCAGTCTCCCCGCCCCTCAAAACTGTCTGCCCCTCCACCTATATTAATATCATCTGCAAACATAGCATGAATGCCCTCTGTTCTTTCATCCAGATCATTAATGTATAAAATGAAGAGTTATGGACCCAATACTGACCCTTGTGGAACATCACTGATTACTAGCTTCCATCCTGAGAAGGACCCTTTTCTCATAGAATTTCATAGAATCCCTACAGTGTGGAAACAGGCCATTTGACCCAATAAGTCCACACCGATCATCCAACACCTTCTTACACCTTAACAATCCGTCCTTCTTATACAGGTCACTTCTACCCCAGAAAAGATTTCAATGATCCAAAAACGTAAATCCTTCTCCCTTGCATCAGCTTCTCAGCCAACATTCATATCCTCTATCCTCCTCTTCCTACCCTCACCAGTTCATGGCAGCGGGAAATAATTACTACCCTCGAGAGACAGATCTCAAACATATAATTAAAAAAGAACCCACTCTACTCACTATTGTAGATTTCCAAAAAAAAGTATCACTTTAAAAAGCCCACTTAGCTGCTTCCCTGCTGTGAACTCTCCTGCACACCTTTCCCCAAGGTCAGCTGTGAATTTCACTTGTTTGTTTTTGGTCTGAAACTATAGCAACAGTGTGGTGCACAAACAATTATTAGAAGAAATCTGAACTATCTGGTAATAATATCAGCTGACAGCATAACAATAGTAAGTTTATTTTTTAGTTTATTTGAGGTGTTTCAAGAGAATCACCAGATGAAGGAAAAAAAATCTACAGAATGTACATAAATTTACCAAAAGGAAATTAGCTGCAACTCTGAATGTGGAGGTAGTGATAACACTTAACTGAGGTTTGGGTGTGTGTAAAGATATTGCTGGACAAAAAGGACTAGATTGTGCTTAGACCCTTTGCGCTACCTGTGCTGAAATCTAACCTTCTCAACTAGCATCCTCTAGTTCATATTTCTTGTTAAACATACACAGGCAAGCTCTTCTGAATGTGCTCAGCATCAGACATCCACAGTTAAATATAAAAATATTAGGGTCTAATAGGTTTCACTTTGGGAACAGAATTATCCAACCTTGACATTATCCGGGCCCATAACACCATTGGGATATAGTAATTTTGCCATCTCCCAATTAAATTCCCTTTTTCACCCTTGCAGAAGCTCTGGGCCAGCTCTGAAAACCTTTGCTCCTGAGTTCTTCTGGAAGAAGCTTTCAAAGCAGGCTTAATTAAGAGATGTTATGTTCATTTTATTTTGAATCCCCACAGTGTGGAAATAGGGCATTCGGTTCAATAAATCCACAGCGATCCTCTGAAGAATAAGTCACCCATTCCCCTATCACTCTGCATTTCCCCTGACTAATGCACCTAGCCTACACATCCCTGAACACAATGGGCAATTTAGCATGACCAATTCACCTGACCTGCACATCTTTGGAATGTGGGAGGAAACTGGAGAACCTGGAGGAAACCCACGCAGACACAGGAAGGACGTGCAAACTCCACACAGTCACCCAAGGTTGGAATCGAACCCAGGTCTTTGGCAGTGTGAGGCAGCAGTGCTAACCACTGAGCCCTTCATGATAATGGTCTAGTGATAAGTCACTCATTAAGATTGATTGATTCCATGAATTATTTTATTGAAACAATAGGACACATTACAAAAATTGTAAAACAATGTGACAGCAAACCAATTGATTTTTATATGTGCACCTTGCAGACCATAAAGCATATGAGCAGAAGTAGGCCATTCATCCCATCTACTCTGGTCTGCAATTCAATTCGATCATGATTAATTTGATATTCCTCCACTCAATGTTTCTGCCTTTTCCACACACCCCTTGATTCCCTTACTAATTAAAAATCTGTCTGTCTCAACCTTGAATGCATTTAAAGACACCACATCTACAGCCCAGTGTGATAAAGAATTTCACAGATTCATGGAGTATTAGAGCTGCACAGCATGGAAACTGATCCTTCCATCCAACTCGTCCATGCCAACCAGATATCCTAAATTAAATTAGTCCCATTTTCCAGCATTTGGCCTATATCCCTCTAAACCTTTCCTATTCATATCCCCATCCAGATGCCTTTTAAATGTTATAATTGTACCAGCCTCCACCACCTTCTCTGGCAGTTCATTCCATATATACAGTACACTCTGCATGAAAAAGTTTCCCCTTAAGTCCCTTTAAAATCTTCCTCCTCTTGTCCTTGAACACTGTGTTGGAACTATGCCAGCTGATGGGTCGGTACCGGAGACCTGCGGGAATGGGGTCCAACCTCTCTCAGTGGATGTGAATGTCACAACCACTTGAACCTCAATGCCATTGACTCCTTCCAGACAGCAACAGGTGACCTATGTGTAGTTTCTCAGTTGTTCACTCACAGGGTAGGAAAAGGGATGGGGATTTAAGGCAGAAATTCAGAGAGCTAGGGTGAAAGCTTAATGCTCGAACAAAGAGTCATTATCTCTGGCTTGTTGCCTGTGCCATGTGCTAGTGGGGCAAGGAATAGGGAGAGAGAGGAGTTGAACTCGTGGCTACAGGGATGGTGCTGGAGGGAGGGACTTGGATACCAGGATAATTCTGGGGTAGGTGGGACCTCTACAAACAGGTCGGTATACACCTGAACCAGAGGGGTACCAATATCCTTGGGGAGGGGGTGGGGATTTGCTAATGCTCTTCGGTGGAGTTTAAACCAATTCAGCAGGGGAATGGGAACCTAAATTGTAATTCCAGCATGTGGGACATTGAGAGTACTGAGGTCAGAAATGAGATTTCAAGGTCGCAAGAGATCATTGGTTGTTATAGTTAACAATGAAGCAATCAGCCATTTTTAAGTAACCCATTACTTGGGTAGCATTCTCACATATTGCTCAAAAGTATGAAGTAGAAATTCAAGTTTCTTTTAAAACTTGAACTATAGCACTAATCTTCTGAAATTGAGAGTATTCACAAAGCAGTTAGAATTTAGTCATTTTAAAATGAATCATAAACACACATATGGAAATGCAAATCAGTAGAAATTAAATGTAGTCCATCATAGATGTGATACGTGATCCAAAAGTTGACTTTCTGCTGAGATCCCAGTGCACTTCTTTAACAGCAGTGGAAATTAGCTTGGGTTATAGCCCAAGGCATATCCAGTTTTTGTTTAAAACTTCAGTGCTGTTGTCTATATAGATGTCTATCGGCAGGAGCAAATGCTTTTAAACCTGAAACTATAGTTTATGCCTGTACTCAAGTTAAGTGGTCACATCTGGCTTTGGCTAATAACTTAGAGGCTACACATTTTTGTGATGTATTAATAAAAAGAACTTTATCAATTTGTATAATAATGTGGCTTCAGATTTTTTCACCAATGCTAAGATTTCAGACACGCTTTTGTTTGTCAAAACAAGTGTTCAAATATTTAAATCAAAGCAGAATCCTGCTTCAATGTTACTGGAGGTAGACAGATTCTTGATTAGTAGGGGAATCAAGGGTTACAGAGAAAGGTCAGGAAAGTGGATAAGAGCAATGTTGGATCAGTCATAATCCTGTTACATGGTGGAGCAGACTTGAGGGGTCAAAAAGACTATGCCTATTCCCATTTCTCGTGGCTTAAATCAGCAGTGTGATGGAAGACTTCCACTTGCCTGGATGAGTGTAGTTCTCGCAACACTCTAAAAATCTTGGACAAAACTGCTCATTTGACTGCCAACCCATGAACCAACTTCAACATTCACTCCCTTCACCATTGATGCACGACAGCAGCCAAAAATAATATCTACAAGATATATCACAGAAACTCATTAAGGCTCCCACAATATGTTCCACATCCACTTCATTTGAGCACTGCATTGTCAGGTCATGGTGGAGGTATGGGTGAAAGTGCAGATGGGGAGGGAGGATAAGGGAGGGAACATCAGATCAGGGTTATCAGGGATTGGTGGGAGATGTAATTGGGTGAACAGTGATGACTTCAGTGTTTCTTAAGATTTGGGAGTAGATTCTTGACTTTCTCACCTTTTTTGATGAACTACTAAGTTTAAGTTCTGGATGTAGGTTTGCTTGCTGAGCTGGAAGCAAGCACACTTACATCCAGAACCTCAACCTGAGCTTCTCGAAACTCTCTAAGTCCAAGTTCATCAGAACCCACTGAATTCTCAGACTTTAAAAAAGGACATTTGTTCGATTCCAGAAGGTAAACTCTCCATCAGAAAATTCAGCTTCTTGGCAATTCCCATTGTCTCCCTACACAACTCTTGTCTGCACTGTTCGCCATATTGTAACTTCTACTTCCCCAGTTTACATCTACTTCCATCAAAATCACACACCCCAATTTTACTTCATGGTAAAGGTTGTGCACTGAGACACGAATTCCATGTGGTGTCACCTCGACTTAATTCCCAACAGACATCCTAAGTCATTCTATTTAAAACCAGGGATGGGCCTCTTATGAGACTGTATTCCCTGGACAATATCTACACAGAAGCCAATAAATTTTAAAAGAAAATATAAGCCATTAACAAATAAATAGGATGACATGATAAAATTTCATGTTTTAAAATTTAAAAGTAACAAATAACACAAAAAGCTCCCTTAGCCAAACATTTAATTTGCATCAGCAACTTATAATTAAAATTACAGAAAGGAATGTTCCCTTTTTATTCATATCACACATCACACTCTTCATATAATTACAGCCTTGCAGCAAACAGTCCATTGTTGCTCTCGGCGGGTTCCTGTATCTTTGCATTGCAAAACTGTAACTTCAGTTGATTGTTTCCGGTCTGTTTTGTTCAGTTTTCTGAATTCTTCAAAGCTGTAAAGACTATACCACTGATACCCCTCCTCCCACCAGCCCAGGACAAAATCTCTCAGGATCCTGACACGCCTGCAGGATGTACCTATTTGACTAGCAATTGTCTCAGAATTGCAGCATTGTTAGGGTTCAGAAGGTAGCCATTCAGCAAATGATGTCTGTAATAGCCCTCTGAGCATTTTAACTTTCTACCAATCTCCTGCCTTTTCCCCACAAGGCTGTACATTGTCTCTAATTTTTTTGAAAGAAGTTATCTAATGCTCTGGTGAATGCCTCAATTGAACATGCCTTACCATGTTTCCAGGCAGTGCATTCCAAACCCTAACTACACACAAAATGGAAATGATTCTTATTCCCTCATCTCATACTTTCTTCTTCTCCAAGTTACTTTCAAAATTTGCACTCTGGCAATGATCATTTTACAAATTCCCTCCCTAATGGCATTGTGGGTTAGTCCACAGTCGTGGACTACAGCCGTTCAAGGCAGCAGCTCATTACCACCTTCTCAAGGGCATCTAGGAACAGCTAATAAATGCTGGCCAGCCAGCAATGCCTATGCTCACAATTTTTTTTTTAAACAATGGGATCAATTTCTCTTTATCCACTATCTCTCAGGACTTTGGAAACGCCCATCATATCCCCTCAAACTTCTGCTCACCAAGGAAGTCAGTCCTAACCTCTGCAATATTTTGTCATAACTAAAGTTTCTCATCCCTGAAATAATTCAAATAAGTGTCTGCTGCACTACTTTTAATACATTCACATACTTCCTGTAATGTAGCATCCAAACCTTGACGTAATAATCTAGCTGAATGCTAACTAGCATTTTATACAATTCATCATAAACCCCCTACACTTGCACTCCATTTACTGAATTAGGAAGCCTAGAATACAATATGCCTTAGTAAGAGTCTTCTCTATACATCCTACCACCTTTAATGACTTATTTACAGATACACATTCTTGCATACATTTTAGTACTTTTTATATTATTTGTACTGTGACTTCATATTCCTGCGCCTAAAAATGGATCACCCATTTGTGATAGCCGAGAGATTAAAGTGTTGGATTTGATATCCAATGGGGGCTTACTATGTAGGTTCGAATCTTGCTCACAGCGTTGAAGCTTTCAGGGCAGCACGGTGGCACAGTGGTTAGCACTGCTGCCTCACAGCGCCAGAGACCCGGGTTTAATTCCCGCCTCAGGTGACTGTGTGGAGTTTGGACATTCCCGTGTCTGCGTGGGTTTGCTCTGGTCTCCTCCCACAGTCCAAAAATGTGCAGGTTAGGTGAATTGGCCATGCTAAATTGCCTGTAGCGTTAGGTGAAGGGGTAAATGTAGGGGAATGGACCTGGGTGGGTGGAAGGTCGGTGTGGACTTGTTGGGCCGAAGGGCCTGTTTCCACACTGTAAGTAATCTAATCACACTTCATATTAAACTTCAATGACACGTATCTGTTTACTCTACCAACTTAGCAAAACTCTGAAGCTCAATGTACTGCTCAGCCTACAAATCTCCCACATTTTGTTATTCACAAACATGGAAATTGTTCCCCACACACCAAAATCTAGTTAATTTACACATATGAAATATAAAAAGAAAAGCAAGAGTCCCAATCCCAACTCCAGAGGAACTCCATTACAAACATTCTTCAGCCCCAAATAAGACAAGTAATATTAATCTTTTTTTCACCTATTTCAGCACTACAAAACTCTATCTTACCCCTGCCCACCAAAAAACATTCCCCTTCCTTCTAAACATAAAGATACTTGATAACATCTCTCTTTCTTGGCTTCAGTGTAGGAGACTGCAAAGTTCTACAATATCCTGCCTACATATGGCACCGCCCAATTCTTCAGTTAGATTAAAAAAACTTGGCCTTCATGTGCTGAGTATGTGTCTGGCATGCAGACCACACCTTCAATTCTGCCTTCTAATTGTCTTAATGACTCCTGGTGCAGGTTGCTAAGACAATTTTACATTATACATTGCAGTACATTGAGCGGCACTTCTTTCTGCAAGTGTTCCACCGTGCAAGTGCAACCGACAACTAAACAACGAATCAGAAACCAATAAAGCTTACTTAGGATACCAGACAGAGTAAATTGGAGGGAAAGAACTTATTGTATATACTCAAGTCAATCTCATGTAAAAGTCAACTCCCTATTTTTGACCAAATAACCTGGAATTTTCCATGCATCTCATGTAAAAGTCGACCTAGTTCGTCACAGATATCCAATCAATGTTTATGAGTCAGTGTACTAGCCGTCACGCCCCACAGCTTTCCAGTCTGCCGGTTGTTCTGCTCCACTGCCGGTCTTCAGTCCACTGGCTGTTTTGTACCACTCCGGGTCATCAGAATTACCATAATTTGTGTTTTTTTTTCTTTATTCGTTTAGAGATCAGTTGGGCTTCTGCTAATGATACAGTATGAATTTTGACCGGCATGAATTTCAGCCACTCCAAAGTAGTATCCATGTAATAATTGACCCCATAAATTTATTCTTAAAAAGCTGTAAATAAAACTCGACTACTACTCAAGTATGTACAGTAGAAAGGCATGTAAACCTTATTGTTTGCAGGTAAATGCCCCTTTAATTAGTGCTTCATTAGGGCTCTTAAGAGATTAATTCCAGCAGGTTTAAATGGTAGTTTGAGCTCCTAGTAGTGGTGTCAATTGTATTGACAGAAGTTTATTATGTTGATGATTTGATAATTTTAATACTTCCAGCAGGCCCATCTCCGGCAAATGTCGTGAAGTACTTTGGTTAAACTAATGGACATAGATTGTGCATTGAGGGCAAATATCCCAAGCTACAATGCTAAATTACCCAGCTGTCTTTATGGCTGAAAAGGTTAAAATCAGACCTCAGTGTTGCTGCTATTGACTTTTATTTTTCTTTTTTCTCTTCTTGTTTTTCAATCTATTACACCCCCCCCCCCCCACCCCCCCATACTGCCGGCTAACTGCCGTAGTGCTTAGATTTTCCCCAGCACCCATGTTGTGTGTGCGCAGGTGTGAGACACAGTGAAAGACACAAAGTCTACAAACCTTTATTCAATTTCCACCACCAGAAAGAAAGGAAGCACCCAAGTGGCCAATGAGAAACAGTGCCCTTCATAGAGGGCAATGCTGCGTGATGGAACAGTGAAGGGGAAGGCAGGGATTACATCAGAATAGAGTTGGAGGGGGAAATAATACACTCCACTCCGTGTGGTGCCCACCTCTCCCTGAACTGCTCAAGGGTTTTGGTGGAGACTACGTGCTCCTTCTCCAAAGATACCTGGGCTCTGCCATAACGGCGGAAGAGGGGCAGGCAATGGGGCCTAACGATCCCCTCCACAGCCTGCTGCCTGGATCTGTTTATGGCCAGTTTGACCAGGCCTAGGAGCAGACCCACAAGGAGATCCTCTGACCTACCCTCCCCTCTCTGCACCGGGTGCCCAAAGATCAGGAGCATGGCTGCTATTCATTTATTGGTAGACAAGCAATTGTTTCCAGCTGCAGAAAGTTAGGTACTTTATCATGCGCATACTCAACAATATCGTTCTCATCAACATATTCTTCAACATTCTATATCACTGTGTGTGAGTCTGACAACAAATTTTAACTTAACTTGTTTAACATTTTTTAAAGTCAGAGCTGCTGAACGACTTTGCACAATGTTGGTTATGCAGGTGTCAAGTAAATTTGGTTTTAGAACAACCATGGTTTTATGAAAAATATGGTTTGGATAATTAAACCTCTGGATGAATTAGTGATTATGATCAGTTTTCTCATCACATTTTGCCTGCAGGAAATGTGTTCTGCAAAAATCTGTAAGCGATTGGCATTGTACAAAATTAATTCTAAGAGTCATCAGGAAATAATTTATATTAAAAAGGGAGATATCATCAAGCTGTATGCTCCTTTTCCTGATTGGTTAACTATAGAACTAGTTTGAAACTTTATTTGTGTTGTCTAATTTAATTCCCATAATTTTTTAGAAAACTTAGAATATATTATTCAGACATATGCAAATAAATGTTGTTTGGTTTGACATTACATTTAAAGGTGAATTGCTCATTATACTCAGGAAAGCAAATATCTTGCCTCTTAAGGCACCTAGGGGTAGATCTGCTCTGTCCTGTGCATGCCCTTATGGGAAAAGTGGGCAGGACCTGTATCCAGGGTTCCTGCCATTCCTTCCAATACTAGCAGTTTTCATTGACGTGGGACAGGGTGAGTGCCTAGAAACCATAGGATGCTGTCCTAATGTTTGCATTGTGGAAATTGCCATTTTCTACTTCAAAGGTCATAGTTAAGTATTGTAGTGTAAGTAATATCTGTTTTTACAACAGTAAGTGACAGTTGGTTTTTAAAAAGTTGTGACCTTAAATAATAGAGATGCCAAATATTTTCTTCTAGGAAAAGAATGTTATTGTCAAAAGTATTGTCAAAGTATAAAGCTTCCAAATGTGTTATAGTCAATTATCCACAAGATAATATGACATTCTACATAATATGTACATTTTCAAAAGGCTAGCCTGATTTGAAATGTAGACATGATTGCGTGAAATCTACCTACTTTCGAATTTTTTCCCTTGAAGTTCATCTCAGCCACAGATTTAACCTTTCAAAAGCTTTGACAGATGTCTGAGTCTCTATCTGTCTTCAAAAGATCTGGTAGATTCTACTCATGAGGGTAATTTTACTTATTTATTTACAGCAATGTCATTATACTATACATTATATATCTGTCTTTCAAAGTATTAATGAATTCTGCAAAGCAGTTTTTTTTTCAAAAAACATAGCTTTCTAGGAGACTTAGCTTGTTTATTTTAACAGAAGCATGAGCATTAGCAAAAAGATACTTTTTTAAATGGGTCATCAATCAACGTCCTCTAACTTGACAGATTGACAGACATTTTAAAGACTTCCAAATATTATTACAGTATAGGGTTTTCAAGTTCTGCTCATCATCCATAGTGAGTGAGCAGGTTGGATAGTTCAGAACGTTGGCACTGCTTTTCTTCTTAAGGAACAATGCAACAAAGTAGAAGGAAGGAGACACCCTCCTTCCAATATTAAGTCCATTAAGCACATTCAATGAGGAGATTTTGGAATTAAACAGCACTGGGGCAAAGGGGAGGTATTTGAAGGGTTAGCCTTCAAACATAGGGCTAACATATCATCTTTCAATATCACTCACTCATTGCCCTGATATTCAATGTTGTACCAACTTTCATCATTTAGGTCCTAGGTTTTTCACTCTTTTCATCAGGTGTCTCAACTTCAATGGCCTCTAAGAGATTGACAACTTGTATCTTACACTCCAACCATACCAAATGGTCACTACAGAGTATTCAGACAGTCATTTTGAGAATAAGTGAGAAAGAATAGCTGGTGATGGTCACTGGGGATCAGAAAAAAAATCACCAGAAAAAAAATGACCAGCTGCCACAATTGTGGGTATGTTCGTGGACCTGGGAAGTTGATTTGCAGAAATTTCATCCTCTGTCTAGGTGACATCTTCAGTGCTTTGGAGCCTCCTGTGAAGTGCTGCTGTACTGTGTCTTCTAGAATTTATTTGGTTCCATTCCTGCTGCTTCAGGATGCCTGTTCCGGTTGTTTGTTGTAGTGGCCGTCATATTGGGTGTAGGTCAATATGTTTGTTGATAGAGTCCATGGATGAGTGCCATGGCTGTTCTCTGTTTAGCTTGTCCTATGAGCGTTGTGTTGTCCTGGTCGAATTTGTGCTCCTTGTCATCTGTTTGTGTGGCTACTAGGGACAGCTGGTCATGGCGTTTAGTGGCTAGTTGGTGTTTGTGGATGCTGGTTGCTAGCTGTCTGCCTGTTTGTCCTATATAGTGTTTCGTGCAGTCTTTGCCTGAAATCTTGTGAATTATGTTAGTCTTGCTCATGAAGGGTATCAGGTCTTTTGTCCTGGTAAGTTGTTGTCTGATCATAGCTGTCAGTTTATGAGCTGTCATGAACCCTAGTGGTCAGTGAAGTCTGACTGTCAGTTCCGAGACATTTTTTATGTAAGGTAGCGTGGTGAGTGAGTTAGGCCATGGCATGTACTTGCTGCATTGTTTGTCTGCTAGGCATCTGTGGATGAAGTTGTGGAGATATCAGTTCTTGGTGAGTACTCTGTATTCTTCCCTTTGTAGGTTAGGAGTGCCGCAGTGTGTTGTAGTCCTTTTGAACGGGGTCCTAATGCAGCTTCTCATGTGTGTGTGTGTGTGTGTTTGGGTGTTGCTGTTGTAGATCAGGACCTGGTCGATGTGTGTGCCTTTCCTGTACACTTGTGGCGCATTCACCGTTCTGAGCTTTTTCCACCATCACACCTAGGGAATGGGAGTTGATTGTTGGTTTCCTCCTCTCTTGTAAATCTGATTCCTGTGAGCATAGTGTTAATAATCTGGTGTGTGTTTTTGATTTCTATTCTCTTAATGATAACAAAAGTGTCATCCATGTATCTGATCCAGAGTTTGGGTTGAATTTGTGGGAAGGCTGTTTGTTCCAGTCTTTGCATCACTGCTTCTGCTATGAGCTCAGGGATGGGTGAGCCCATGGGTGTTCTATTGATCTGTTCATATATTTGGTTGTTGAATGTGAAGTGTGTTGTCAAGCACAGGTTTAATAGTTTGAGTATGCACTGCTTGTTGATAGGTTCCCCATCATGTTATCTATTCTGCTTGTCCAAGAAGTTGTCAATTGCAGTGAACAGTGTCATTACTTCAAATGAGACCATTGCTCCAAAGCACTGAAGATGTACTTAGACAGGGGACAAAACATCCGCAAATCAACTTCCCTGCTTGGCGAACATACCCACAATTACGACAACTGGCACCCGAGCTACAACTCTTTATGCAAACCTTGAAGACCAGCTGCTTCAGACTTGCAAGATTTGTCTCTTATAGTTTCTGCAATGAAATGGTGGAACCTATCTAGTAACAAACATTTTCTACAGTCATTATCGGTTACAATAATCCTAGCAAATTCTGTCAGCAACTATACAGACATTCACTTTCTGCAGTTGTGCAATCATATCTTATTGTTTAATAGAACTGTGGTCTGCAATGGAATCAAAAGTTGACAGAGCTGTTAAAATCAGGCAAAATACTTTGTGTCTCTCTATTATTCCTTCCAGGAAGTGTACAAGCCTAACTTAGCCAACATGTACTGCCTATGTCAGGCCTTCCCAAACTGGCGTTTGGGATAATGAATTAAATGTAGGGGTCATGAATTTCAAGGCAGCAATGGTCGTTGTGGAATTCTGACAATGATATAACAGCTGTCCTCCTGCTTTAACAGTTCTCACTGAGTGATCACAACAAATTTCAAGACTAAAAATTGTGTCACACAGGAAAAAGTTTGGAAAACACTGGCTTATGTCCAACATCCTAACAGCTGTGGGCGGCACGGTGGCACAGTGGTTAGCACTGCTGCCTCACAGCGCCAGAGACCTGGGTTCAAATCCCGCCTCAGGCGACTGACTGTGTGGAGTTTGCACATTCTCCCCGTGTCTGCGTGGGTTTCCTCCGGGTGCTCCGGTTTCCTCCCACAGTCCAAAAAAAAAATGTGCAGGTTAGGTGAATTGGCCATCGTAAATTACCCGTAGTGTTAGGTGCAGGGGTAAATGTAGGGGAATGGGTCTGGGTGGGTGCGCTTCGGCGGGTCGGTGTGGACTTGTTGGGCCGAAGGGCCTGTTTCCACACTGTAAGTAATCTAATCTAATCTAATAACAAAAGCTGAGGCTGAGTATGCAAAGTAGATTTCCTTTACCTGAAGGATATTCATGAAGCAAAGGGGTATTGGTAACAATCAATCAGTAGTTTGGTGGTCACCAGGACTGGTGCTAGCTTTTTTTTCAAATATACTTAATTAACTAAATTTAAGCTCTCAGATGGTGAAGTGGGATTTGTACTCAAGTCACTGGAGCAATACTACATGTCTTGAAATTAACAGTGCATTATCATAAAGGTAATTTTATTAGATTAGATTAGATTACTTTAGATTAGATTACTTACAGTGTGGAAACAGGCCCTTCGGCCCAACAAGTCCACACCGCCCCGCCGAAGCGCAACCCACCCATACCCCTACATTTACCCCTTACCTAACACTACAGGCAATTTAGCATGGCCAATTCACCTGACCTGCACATCTTTGGACTGTGGGAGGAAACCGGAGCACCCGAGGAAACCCACGCAGACACGGGGAGAACGTGCAAACTCCACACAGTCAGTCGCCTGAGGCAGGAACTGAACCCGGGTCTCTGGTGCTGTGAGGCAGCAGTGCTAACCACTGTGCCACCCTGCCGCCCACAATTACGACAATTATCTTTCCCTTTATTCATTTGCTGCCCTCCAGACACAACCTCTGCCACCATTTCTCAAAATCTAAAAGAATATCATGTAGTCACTATTCCTGTATATTTCCTTTACTCTTAAAAGGAATAGAGTTGTAGAGATCTACAGCACAGAAAAGTTTCTTTGGTCCATCACCTTCACCATTTAAAAACAACCACCTCAGTGTCCTATGATTCTCAGCTGCTACAAAGAAACCAACACCTTGCTTAGACTTAGTTAAAAATCACACAACACACAGGTTATAGTCCAACAGGTTTAATTGGAAGCTCTAGCTTTTGGAGAGCTGCTCCTTCATCAGGTGGTTCATCAACTACCTGATGGAGTGGTGCTCCGAAAGCTAGTACTTCCAAGTAAACCTTTTGGATTATAACCTGGTGTTGTGTGATTTTTAACTTTGTACACTCCAGTCCAACACCGGCATCTCCAAATCTTGCTTAGACTTCTACCACTAAAAAGTTTGAATACTTAAACAAATGTAATGACAGTGTGTGGTTCATATGAAGTAGTATTTCACTTTCCTCACTACTGCCCAGAGCTCTCCTTCCTTGGACATATATGAAAAAGAGCCGGCAGAAAGATCATGTGCGCAAAACACAAGGGATATTTCATCCAGGGAGCAGATACTCCAGGAATGTGGCAAAAGGCCAACAGGAGCATGTCAGCATTATAGTATTTGACATGGCAAAAAAAATTGCAGGGCTGTTGCATCCTATGACCCAGTGCACAGGTCCCAAAGGATTTCTGTTGATTTCCGGCAACCAGCAAACTTAATTACTCCTATTGCTAAGACAGCACTTAAAAGAAACACAGAAAAGGAAGTAGCAATTGCAACAAACAAAATACTGCTTAAAAAATAAACAAAATAAAAACTCAAGCAGAATCCCTTAAAAAGCTTTGAAACCAGTCTCTCTCTCATTCTTGTGCATGCAACTTATCATCAGCATGTGGTCTAAAAGGACAAGAGTAATTCTGGGTGGTCTGCCCAAACATCAGAATATTCAATAGAACACCATAAGATCCTCACTTACCCAAGGTAAGTGCTCAATTAAACTTCTGCTATGAGCCACCTGGATCTTTTCAGCTTAGATCAGGAAATTATATCTCCACTTATATATCATACATACAATTTACAGTACAGACAGCAACATATAACTTGAGTTGCAACAGTAACTACATAAATTCTACAGGAAAGATTGAAATCACAGCAGATAGAGTTAAACTTGTCACTTCATTGTGTACTTAAAGAAAAGACCAGCAGAACATATCGGTGATGTTCAGAGGGCTAATGAAGATACTGCAAAACGAAACAGAATCATTAAGGATCTATTGCAATTCCTAAAATCAAGCCATTAAATGGACATGAAAAACTATGATAATAAACAGAGTGCTCCCAAGATACATCCCTTACATACTGCTGCTTTATCATGAAAGACATGCCGTGCACAAAAATATCGAGTAAGAGATTGAGCCAGAAAGTTGTGAATTGGAGCAGCAAAATGATCAACAAGTTACTGTAGCTCACACTGTAAGAATGATCTTCTACCTCAAGATGATAGAAGGCATGCATATTTGTGCACAGTATGTATCCCTCCAAATGATCTAAATGCACTAGGAATTCTGAGCAGGACAGAGCTATTTCCAATGCATCAGTGGAGTCTCTGATCACAGCAATGGTTCAGATGTTTACAGGGTACTCTGAGGGGTGAAGAGGAAGCCAAAACAGACAAGGCACTTGTTAAGCACAATGGGGATGACAGCCCTAACAATAAAACCACATTACCATTTTTAAAATCTGTTTTTTGCCCAGTTGCCAACCAAATTGATGGATGTAAAATAAAACAAAGAACTGCAGATGTTGGAAATCTAAAACAAAAACAATAAATTGCTTGAGAAACACAGGAGATATGGTTGAAGAAAACAGATTCAATATTTCAAGTCCAGAATGGTCAAATTGATGAATAGCCAAGAAAGAAATTAGCAGCAGATGACCACACTCAGGTATCCTTGAGGATGATAAACAGTAATCAGTGGAAGTGAGGAATAAGCCATCATGGTTTGAAGAAGAAAGTCTGGGCATAATAAACGGGCAGGAAAAGGCGCCCATATCAAAGATCTATCCAGTGATAACCCTGAATGGTCAATGAAGTTGAACTGAGGCACTTTGTCTACAAGTACTCTTTTAGGAGAAAATTTAGGCGAAGCTTGTTGCTCTGTGTGAGATGGCTTTTTTGATTGCAGATCATTGGTGAAGTCAACAGCTACTTGAGGGAACATCACTGTTCTTACATGATAGAGATCTATAACCAGAAAAAAAATAGAATGTGCTGGGCAAAATCAACAAGTTTAGCAGTATCTGTGGAGAGAAAAAGCGTTAATATTTTGAATCCTTTCTGGGGTTCATAGGAAAAATTATATGCCTAGGGGCTGTGTCTTGAAATTAGGGTAAATTTTCGGGAGTCATGTTTTCTGTCCTAGCGGCTGTTTGACTTGGGCGATGTAACTGCTAAACATTAAAGTAAGGCCAAAATTGCTTTGGTTGAAAGAATGAATAAGGCAGTCATTCTTGATGGCAGCAGTGTTTTAATAGTCATTATATCATTAGAGTGTGAGAGAAGTTAGATGTCAAGCAGGAATGTGGTGGGAGCTCGCACTTGCATTGAAACGACCAACTCATGAGGATTTCAAAATAAAACTGCAAGATTTGCTTAACTTGCACTGGAGGGACAATCACCAGAGCAAACTATCATCAAAGATCATTCCTGGGTTAGAAGTTATGAGACTGAGAAAGGAAATAAACAGAAGTAAAACCTTGGGATGTAAAACCACTTTGGACTGAGGATAGAAAATAGAATGACTAATTAAAGGACAAAATGAAGTCTGTGAAGTGGGTATATTAGTTGAATTAAATTTATAAAGGAAAGTTCTGTTCTGTAATTTTAAATATTAAGTGTCCCACAATAACTGTAATTAGTTTATAGTGCTTTTAAACTGTTAGTTACAGTAAAAGTCTGAAAGCATAAAATTTCATTTTGACATCCCTTCAGCCATCAACATTTTTTAAAACTTATCAACCTGTAGAAGGATGATCGCATGGTTCTCTGTTTCCTTCGCCCTTCAGCTTTCTACTAGCTAGATCAAATTAGCGTGACTGGCCTGCAGTGAAGTAAATATTGCAGTCACAAGGAGGGCTTGCAGGGGTTCCTGCAGATCAAAGCTGATTGCCACAACCATCTCAAACATATAGCCAGAGAAGTGAGCAGTCTGCTTCCACCTTCTCTGAGGCAACAAATATAGAACAGTATGGTGGGGTTACATGTAGTGTGACATGAACACAAGATCACTGTTGAGGTCATCATCATGGGTATGACCATTGTTTGCAGCAAACTATCCAGTTTTCAGAATAACATTGACTACAACACCACACAAACCTCACAGCAACCTTTGCAAGACATGTCAGATCATCAAGATGGAGACTACTGTCACAAATGGGAACACCATCCACCACGTATTTCGCAGATACTCATGTGACTCAGTCAATGTTGTCTACCGCATATATTGCAGGATACCCCAAGGCATGGTATATTGGCAAGACTATGCAGACGCCATGGTAATGGATGAATTGACACTGTGCAACAATCGCCAGACAGGAATGTTCCCTCTCTGTCGGGGAACATTTCAGTGGTCGAGGATATTCAGCCTCTGGTCTTCAGGTAAGCATCCTCCATGGCGGCCTTTGAGATACACAGCAATGCACAATCGCAAGCAGAAACTGATAGCCAAGGGTCTTACCCATGGAGACAGCTTCAACAGTGATCTTGGGTTCATGTCACGCTACATGTAACCCCACCATACTTTTCTGTATCTGTAAAATCTTCCTAATTGTCCAGTTTTAAGACCATCACCTTGATAACTTGTTATGATCTCTCTACCTTAATTAGTTTGTGCAGTTTTGGATTACTTGTTACTTTGGTTAGATGCTTAGCACACAATTCTTATACCAATCATGTTATTCCAGCCGTTTGGTTTGTCTCCAGTATCACCTTATTTTTAATTTTTTGTAATTATTTCTCTGCCACAATTAATTGGATTATAAGTCATCCCCTTCACTTACAATATTCAGCTGTTGACACTTTATTCACTCCGTCTGACACTTGCAAAGACTTATTATTCAACACTCACACCATTTGTATGATCTTTTAATCTCTCTGCCTATAAATTCTGTGCCTGCATGCTTTTCTTCGCTTCACCTGATGAGGGGGTATGCTCTGAAAGCTTGTGATTTCAAATAAACCTGTTGGACTGTAAGATGGTGCTGTGTGACTTCTGACCTTGTCCACCCCAGTCCAGTACCGACACCTCCACTTTAGCTGCAACAGAGAGAGGAATACGATCTTTCAAATCCAGCTTCAATACCCAACAGCGACTGCTGAAAGCTAAAACTAAAAATCCTGGTTCTGTGGGAGCTTGACCTCACCCATACAGGCTGTTTCTATTGGTCTAACTTAAAAAAAAACACATTTAGACTGCTAAGTTGGCATTCCAATTTCCTCACTTGGAATTGTTTGTGAAACTTGTCCAATTCCAAATGGTTTTAACATACATAGCTAGCAATTGTCAAATTCCTTTGGATTTTGCAAATCATTCTCTTTTCTATGGTCTTAACCATAACTTCGCCTCTGGATTGGTTTTCACTATAGCTGGAATGTCATTCTGTTCATTCTTTCTAACTGCAGCTAGAACTTGGACATGGTAGCCTATTTATCTTAGAGAACCGCTTTCTACAATATCTTCTGTCTAGCTTGCAGTTAACTGTAAAATCTACTGTAAAATCTTATATCGATTCCCATATCTTTGGCCTTATCCATCGCCATCCCTAAGTAAGACTTAGAGATGTTCCTTCTCTGTGAAATGACAATTTTCTCTACTAATCTGAGTTCTGTTGGTCATGTTTCATGATAAGCTCTCATTGCATTTAAGTTATATCTTTAAAAGGTATAGGTATTAAGATAGAATGATCTGGTCTACACATGTTTAATTCCATACTAAGTGCTGTTTAATGTGCATTATTATCACTTTCATTATTATAGCCCGCCTTCCACCAATCCTTGCTTGTTACTTCATGCAACTGCAGTGACTTTTGTGAATAATTCTAATGTCTGTAACTTTATTCAATCTCCCTTTATGTTTCATATTTCTAATTTAAAGTATATGACATGTGACAGAGTTAGTATTTATAACATATGCTTGTATGTCTGAAAATATCAAAATATTACTTTGATCAACATTCTGAAATCACCCAAGAGTAACTAAAATTTTGTTTTCTGAATATATGCATCTTGTGCATCCATAAGACAACTATCTGCATCAACATCATTTCAAAATTATCCACAATTCTGGCAGATCCAGGTGCTCACAAGATGCTTGTGGACATGACAAAGACAATTTCAGAATATTATCATAAAGTAAATACTGAGAATAAAACAAAGAGACACAGCTGAATTCCATAAAAAGGTAAGTTTGGCAGTTATCAGAAAATTCTTCACCACACCATTCAGGACAGACTATCAAAACTAGCAGTAGAGTCAATAATCCTTAAGAGACAATGAGGTGTGTTCATATGCAGTTCCATATCTATCATGTGACCTGTTCAAGACATTCAACAAAGCTGCAGGACATGACCCATCCTTCACAAACCTTATGTGTCTGCTGTTTGCACTTAAAGCTCTCCTGCTATTAAAGAAGTAAAATGTGTACAATTGAAAAAACCCCTGCAATGATACTTTTTTGGAAGTCTTTGGGTGGCTACCTTTCAGAGAAGTGAGCATCAGTATAACCTCATTTAGATGTCACAATTAAACACTGTCTCACATGGACTAAACCTCAGGTTGTTTGCCGTATTAGGTTGTTTCACAATGATACCAACAATGTACTGCAGAGTATGGTGCAACAACAAACAGGGGGCAAATGTGGCATTTTGGTGATTGTTTATACACTTTCTAAATGGACAGATATGCCTTTTACAAAAACCATCTGTAATGCTGGCACCAAGGTATTTATCTCATTTGTCTTGAACTATATCTAGCAACAATCATGAAGCATAGTAACCATCTCTGGTTGCATTCAACTCACAGGAATTGGTTATTATTTTAGATGCCTGGAAAACACAAAATTCCATTTAAATTTTACTTATAACTGGCAGCAGAAAATGCAAGAGCTAGGTCAGGAAAGGTAATTGCATCTTATCTGCAATTTCTGTTCCCTTTAAGGAGTGCACTTTGAAGATTTTGGACATCTTTTTCTGAATACTATCAGAGCCCCAGAATGTGAAGTTGCCAGTATTGGACTCGGGTGGACAAAGTTAAAAATCACACAACACCAAGTTATAGTCCAACAGGTTTATTTGGAAGTATAAGCAGCACTCCAAAAGCTTGTACTTCCAAATAAACCCATTGGACTATAACCTGGGTTGTGTGAGTTTTAGCTAGTTTCTCAGAAGGCACTGTGAGGTCCCATCTAGCGCTTCTTAACATCCTGAATCAATATAAGCAAAGATACATTATTTCCTAGGAAATTACCTGATCAGCTATTGGAAGAGGAAATGCCATGAGTTACTGACCACAAGTGACAAGAAGCAAAAACACATGAGATTGGAGGAGATGGAGCCTACTAACCATAACATATAGTTCAACTCTCCTTCAACTGTTCAGTCCAATGTTTAAAAACTCTGTACAACCTGTCAACAAATTAATTTGGTGGCTGAGTCTCAGCAGTTCATGCAGACATTTCAGAGCATGTCAACCAGTTCATTATGAAACAGCCCAACAGAAAGTATTTACGGAAGAGATCACACCAAGCATCTGTACAGATATAAGAAGGATATTAAGCTGGAGCGGGTTCAGAAGAGATTTACCAGAATGTTGCCAGGTATGGAAGATTTGAGATATAAAGGAAGTCTGGATAGGCTGGGACTTTTCTCACTGAAGCATATGAGATTGAGAGGCAATCTGATAGAAGTTTATAAAATAATAAGGGACATAGATAAAGTTAATGGTAGTTGATTTTTCTCTCAGATGGGTGATTTCAAGACTCGGGGGCATTTTTAAGGTGAGAGGAGAGAGATTTTAAAAAGGCATGAGGAACAAATTTTTTACACAGAGGATGGTTTGCATGTGGAATGAACTTCCTGAGAAAGTGTATGTGGGCACAATTACAACATTTCATAGACATTTGGATAAGTGCACGAGTAAGAGAGGTTTGGAGGGATATGGGCCTAGTTTAGTTTGGCATGGATTATGTTCGACATGGATTGGTTAGACCTAAGTGTTTGTTTCTTTGCTGTATGACTCTGTGACTCTACCGTGGGCGGCACGGTGGCACAGTGGTTAGCACTGCTGCCTTACAGCGCCAGAGACCTGGGTTCAATTCCCGCCTCAGGCGATTGACTGTGTGGAGTTTGCACGTTCGCCCCGTGTTTGCGTGGGTTTCCTTCAGGTGGTCCGGTTTCCTCCCACAGTCCAAAAATGTGCAGGTTAGGTGAATTGGCCATGCTAAATTGCCCGTAGTGTTAGGCGAAGGGGTAAATGTAGGAGAATGGGTCTGGGTGGGTTGTGCTTCAGCGGGTCGATGTGGAGTTGTTGGGCTGAAGGGCCTGTTTCCACACTGTAAGTAATCTAATCTACATGCAGGGAAATCCCTCTTAATTAAGTTTATAAATAGTGCAATTGCTTTCTTGGCTGCAGCTCTAGAGATCTGCAGTTCTAATATTTGCTTAGATTCACAAAATCAGAATCCCACACTGAGATGCTTCTACACAGATCTTGGCCTCACTTGGCCAACAGAAAGTATCTCATGATACCACGCCACCCAGGTAGCCACCATATTAATATGCCTACCAGCCACATTTGAGTTCTATCCGTAAGTTAGTACTGAAGCTAAATCCCTGATGGCAGACAATGACATGTCGAAGCCAGTCCCAACTGCCTCTTCAAAATAAGGAAACTACTTAAACAATTTTGGCCTTCCTTTAATGTTTTGCAATCACATCACCCAAGTCAGACAGCCTCTGGGACAGATGACATGACTCTCCACCCTCCTCTCTGACCTACCACCTTCATCCCCATCCCCATCCACCCATTGTACTCTTTGCTACCTTCCCCCACTCTCCTCCCCGACTATCACTTTCATCCCCACCCCCATTCACCTATTGTACTCTATGCTACTTTCTCCTCACCGCCACCCTCCTCTCATTTATCTCTCCACCCTTCAGGCACTCTGCCTGTATTCTTGATGAAGAGCTTTTGTCCGAAACATCGATTTTCCTGCTTCTTGGATGCTGTCTGAACTGCTGTGCCTTTCCAGCACCACTCTAATCCAGAATTCCTAAAATTCACCCTAACTTCAAGACACAGCCCCAAGGCATATAGATTATCCTATGAATCCCAGAAAGGATTCAAAATGTTAACTCTTTTTCTCTCCACAGATACTGCTATACCTGTTGATTTTGCCCAGCACATGCTGTGTAAGGCATGCCTAATGCATCTGATTGATTGCAATCAGTGCCCCAATATACCACATGTTGGCCTGAAAGAGGATACTGATATTGGAGCTCCTAACCTGCCGGTGGATTTACAGAAACAATCACTGGTAATAGTTCTCAAGATATTGGAAAGGTCTGCTGTACACTGTCTATAGTGATTGTAATTAGGTCAGCCAGGTGCACCTTATAGAATAGGAGTTCCCTGATTGGGGCTGTTAATCTAGCCCAATCAGGGAGCCTCGGCTGACATATTAAAATGAGTGAGCCCCCTCTGCGTAAATAAAGAGTGACTTGGTGATAGGATACTGGCCTCTGTGGAGATACTTCACCTACTTTAGTGTTGCCTGCAAACAAAGCTACACGCCTTAACTCCCCTCAATACCTGCCACTTTATCTGCTCACTCCTGTCCATTAAAGGCACCAAACACAGCTTCCAGGTACAACAGTGATTTTACATGTACTTCTTTTAATATTATCTATTATACTGGCTGCTGACAATGTAATCCATTCTCTATCATGGAGGCCAAACTTAGGTTGAGCAACCACCATGTAGCACACCTCCATTCATTCCATCCTGCGCTTCCTGCAATCTGTCATTCTGATTCTCCAGTTTTCTCTCTGTAGTCAGCCTCCTGCAGTGTTCTAATCAAGCTCAATGTAATAATAAACAAAGAACTGTGGATGTTAGAAATCTGAATCAAAAACAGAAATAGCTGGAGAAACTCAGCAGATCTGACAGCAGCTGTGGAGAAAAGAAAAAGTCAAATGTTTTGCATCCAATGACCTTTCTTCAGATTGATTATAACAAGGAATAGATTGGTAATTATGCTAAAGATGAGTGGGGTTGACAAAAGTGGAGATAGTGGAGATAGATCTTAGAGAGAGAGAGATAACAGCCATTGGGCAGCCAAAGACATAAATAATACTCGGCTGGGGAGAAAGAAAATCTGCTAATGGGGATAATTAGTGGGTGAAAATGGGTTGGCTATGGCAAAAGCAGCCTATACAATGACAAGACCTGGTGTGAGAGAGAAAGTGTTCAGGCTCTAAAATTATTGAACTCTACATTGAGTCCTGAAGGCTGCAGAATTCCCAAGCAGAAAATAAGATGCTATTCTTCTAGGTTCCACTGAGATTCGTCGGAGTACTGCAGCAGGGCCAGGACAGAAATGTTAGCCAGGGTACATGGCATTGTGTGAAGTGGCAGGCAACTAGAAACTCAGGAACATTTTTGCAGAGAGAACACAGGTGTTCTGCAATGTGGTTACCCAGCAGGCATTTTGTCTCCACAGTGTAGAGGAGACAACATTGTGAGTAGTGAGTACAGTAGGCTGGATTCAGTGAAGTGCAGATAAGTTGCTGCTTCACGTGGAAGGTTTGTCTGGGGCCTTGGATAGCAAGGAGGGAGGATGTAAATAGGCAGGTGTTACACCTTCTGCAACAGCAAAACGCAAGTCTGAGGAATGGCACCTCATTTTCTGATTAGGCATGCTATGGCTTTTCGAATTCAGACAGTTATCTCTGCCACCATTCTGTTTTCTTCTGATTTGCAAGCTTTTAGTTCCTTTGTTTTTGCTTTTGGAAGACAGTTGTTGATCATTCTGCCATTCACACCACCTCTAGGCACTTTTTTTGTTCCTTTACTTGTCCTAATACCCCTTCTTCTTGCCCTATGCTCACCAATGTGCTATCATTTGGTGTCTCCTGTCTTGCACCCTGCAGACCTTCTCTTTTGTGCTGTCCCCATCATCCTTGCAAACCTATCTCTCCAGTTTATCCAGTCGTGACAAAAGATCATCAATCTGTAACATTAACTTTGTTTCCATCTCCACAGATGCTGTTTGAACTGTTGAGGAATTGTTGGTGTTGTTTCAGATTCACAGCATTGACCATGATTTATTCTTGATTAAAACTCACTATTTGCAATGAGTTTAACATTGAATCAAAATAATCTTTATTTTTAAGCCACATCTTTCTTCCTATGTAGTCATCAATTTGCAGAGTCCAAAACCAGAATAAAAAAAGATTCTAGAGAAGATTTAATCTTAGGCTTTTTAAGAGGTATAGTAAAAAGCCTCGAACACAGTATTGAAATTATAAGCTCAGACTAGGTCAGTGCTAAAATTATGGAAAATTGGACAATAAAAATAAACATTTCAACAGAAAATATGTCCTTATTTTAGTGCAATTTTGAAGGTGTTCTGCTAATCGCAAAAACATACACATGATTTGTGAAAACGAAACAAGAATTCACTTTTTGCCCTGCAAAGCAAAGTAGCTTTTTAGGTGATATTTTAATCTTTCAGTCACTCTCTTGCCGACAACTAAACAAAAATTCACCTTCAAGCTATGCTACCGAAAATCAAATCCTGAAGAGTAGCAAACTGCACTTGAGAAGCTGAAATGTTCTCAAAATTGTCTACTCTATGGCAGTTCATGCTTTTCAGGCATCCACCTCCTCTCTCTCCCTCTGGAATTACAGCTGTCACCCATTATCGTCTTTTCTTCATATGAAAAATTAGCTCACAGAGCCGTTACACACAAAATATGCTGCCTGTCTGTTATGGTTTGCCAGTCTCTGAAGTCGAACTATACAAAGTATTTTTGTGCTATGAATACACAGGGAATATTTTCTCCAGATATATTTCCTCTCCCTCTCCAAAAGTGGACTTCTACTGCCCAGATTTGAAAAACTGATTACGATGCAGCCTATTTGAAAACATGATTGCTCGATGGGTGGTCACCCTTGTTTTTAACTCCTCCTTTCAGCTTCTCCTTCTGCTTTAGCCTATAATTTTGAAATGGCTTCCAAAAATATCTTGCCCATTTTGTTTACTTCTGTTGGCAAGCAACAATAAAAAAAAAGCTTTAATTGTGGTTTAGCATTTGAGCAGTGAGACCATTGAAATTTATCACTACCTTTAGATATCGAATAGTAGCCAAATTTAACATCCCTTTAAGCTTACGGGAAACAAATTCCTTTGAAAGATCTTACTATCCATGGGATAATTCTGTCTCAGGCTATCAGACTCCCTGGAGGTTAACCAGAAAGTTCTTTACCCGGAAGGCTAGATGGCCTAACTGCTATGTGACACCAATTATCTAATTAAATGACTCCCTGGCTGGACTGACAGAGTTACAATGGGTCATAAAGCTAAACAGGTTTCTTAAGGAGTCCAATTTTAGCAGACAAATATTTTCCAATTGATACACAAATAATTCTAAAAGAAACTCATCTTTTAGTTATATGGAACGTAGATATACAAATCCAGTATAAATATATACAATTTATTCAACTCTAGTTCTTTCAGAACCTATGTCAGGGATAGTTTATGTAGATATGGATTTGCACTTTTAAAAGAAACATATTTATCAGAAACCTCTGCTTTCATTTAAACTGTCAAAAATGTTTGCCCTAAAGGCAAGTCTAAAGTATGTTTTAAAGTTAAAGAATTAATTTAGAAATACATAATACAGGAAATTCCTTTCTAACTAATGACTTGCACTATCTAAAGTCAACAAGTTCCTGAACAGTGTGCAAACCAGAAATTCCATGTTTACAATACAGAGTAGTTTATCAGATTATCTGATGGTAAAAGTAGACTGCAGTGATCTTTAAACACTAAAAGCCTTATTTTAGTCCTGGTGGTGAGCTGGGGGTGAGGGTTGTTCAAGCTCTTAGCTTAATATTAATGTCTTAAATTCACATTTTAATGTAAATTAAACATGTTATTAAAAAACTATACTGAACCATTTACAAGATTACATTTGCATCTCTGGTGCACATTATACTATTATTAAATATTTAATGAATGAAAATCTTTAAAAGATTTCTTCTTAAGCTTTAGAAAATGAGCTTAACTTGAAGAATGCCTGGAAAGGTTGCAAATAAGCACAATTTGTGGAAACTAACCATCCTTATTATTAGGAGAGCAGGCCTGGTCAGTGGGCAGACCAGAGTATGAAAAATGATTTTCAGGTAGCAGTAACAATTACAGTAACTTTGTTTATGCTTGATTTATTATAAATCACCTGATCTTTACAGCTGAATCAGCAACTATTACTGTCAAGATCGCATAACAGGCGTTCCTTAGAATGGTCCATAAACTAAGAATCTGTATAAGCTCAAAGTAAGAGTCACTCCCACCCCTCCTTTTAATTGTTAAGCATTTCAACTTAAAATCATCCAACAGTTAAGCTTCATGTTTGAGGCAAGAACAAAGGTTAGCTTATTGTACAACAACAGCTAATAGTTACTAGATTAAGAAGTGGCAAAGTTTTAGCTAAAATAGAGGCATAAAGATTTGTAGTAAGGATATAAATTAATTAGTTAGAAGTTAAGTTAATCAGTTCTGTAATATAATTGTAGACCTGGCTTGCTTTAAGAATTCTTTTTGAAGTGAAGGCCGTGAAAATTAGGCTCGCTTTCATTCCTCAGGGATGCACAAATGCGAGGGACTTCCCAGCTCCATGAACCCGGTCTTTAAAAAAATAGGTACATTCACTTCCCATTTTTCATGGTAGGGGAAGGGGGGTTGGCCTGAGTTATAAGACAGACAGGGTGAATTGGGAGGAGGCTGGTCTTCCTGAAATTGACTAGTTGAAAAGATTAAATCATAAAAGAAGAAATAGATAAATTCTTAGATTTAAAAAGGGGTCAAGGAGATGAGGAGACAGCCTGAAAATAGCATTGAGATAGAAGGTTAGCCATGGCCATATTGAATGGCAGAGGAGATTCAAGTGGTCAAAAGGCCTACTTCGATTCTTATTTTCTATGTTTCTATGTATGTCAATAAGACCACTGAAATATCAAGAACTGTTCTTGTTACTAACTCCATCCATGTGCCAGTCAATGGCCATCTCCAACAGGAGAAAATCTTAACCATCTTCTTTTGCAATTCAATGGTATTACTATCCCTGAATCCCCTTCTGTCAACAACCTGGGAGATTAAACTGACTAAAAACTGAATCAGACTGGCCACATAAACACGATGGCTTCAAGATCAGTTGCTTGGAATTCTGAGGTGAATAACTCACCTCCTGTCTTCCAAAAGCCTTTCATCATCAACAAGGAACAAGTCAGGATTGTGATGGAATACTCCTCACTCACCAAAATAGGTGCAGTTCAACCACACTCGAGAAGCTGAACACCATCAAAAACAAAGCAACTTATTTGATTGGCACCCCATGCATTATCTTCAAGATTCACATCCTTCAACATTGTTGCACAGTGGCAGTAGTGTGTATCATGTACTAAATCTACTAGAGTAACTCAGCAAGGCTCCCACAATATCTTCCTAATCTCCAACCTCCATACAAGAACAAGGGCAATTAATGCATAACAACGCTAATAGCTGTAACACGCAAGCCTCATACCATCCTGACTTGAAACTTTATTCCTTCACTGTCAATTGGTCAAAATCCTGGAACTCCCTTCCTAATGACACAATGTGTTTATCTACACCTCATGGACTGCAACAGCTCAAGATGGTAAATTGCCATGCCTTTTACAGGCAATTATGGATGGGCAATATAGCCAGCAGTGCCCATGAAGGAAATTTAAAAAGTGAGATGATTCACTTTTTAACTCACAAATGTACCTATTTACAGTCCTGAACTTACTTCCTACAATGTACCCTGGGACCAGATCCAAAGGGTAGCTTACCACTTCAATCTGGCTATTCAAGAGAAGCACACTGAAAATAGACATTCTCTTTCTTGCGGCTAATTTCCACAATCTGGGTTTGACACTCCAGAGTCTCCAAAATCCAATTTCAGTGGAAGCAGCTGATCATTCAAATGGCCAGCTGCCTCCAGGAACAATGAATGTAGAATGAGCGAAGATTGTGCCCACACCCACACCTATGAAGACTGAGAGAAGGTTTCTGATTTGAGTCCTTACTGGTATTTTTATACAGCAGAGATATTCTCCATTGTGACAAAATCTGGGCCTTGAAGTCAGCTGAAATGTTTTTTTTTAATTCATTCACAGGTGTGGGCATCACTGACCGGGCCAGCATTAACTGCCCATCTGATTGCCCAGAGGCTGTAAAAAGTATCAATTGCATTGCATGGCTCGGAATTCCCAATGTGGGCCAGACCTGTTAATGGTGGTTTCCTTCTCCAAAGGACATTAGTGATCTCTCTCTGTACTTGATTATTCCCAAAGGTGGATTAGGCAGAATAAGTCTGAGGAGTGAGTGAAGCCTCATTTGTTTTATTTTTATGATCCTGCAGATCCTTGGCAGCCTGAATCAATGACAGCAGTCCTTTAGTTGGTTTGTCCTGAATCCTTCCCTGCCTCCCACCCGAGAAACAATTGCTGTTCCAAGCTGTTTCTTTCATGGTACAGATATTCAGATGATGCTCTGCTAAATATTTACTTCCAACTAGTTTTATCACAGTTAAACAAAATGGTGGCAAACTCTCAAGAATAATTAGTCCACAAAGTGAAGTCAATTATGTTGGAATTTCTTATGATGCCTCTACTTTTTCCTGTTCAACAATATAAAAAGCTTAAAGTCTTCACACCTTTTGAGCATTCAACAGGTAGTCCTGGAGTTCTTGAATCATTTAATGACACGCGATGATTGACTTTTAAGATGATACAGTCTGATCTTCTGCTTTAGCTGCAGTTGTATTCACAAGAGAAGTTATTTGGCTTTTGGGAGCCATTTTGTAAGATTCTTTGAGTCTATTTTAAAGACAGATTAGCTTTCTTTACAAAACAAAATTTTATCTACACATCGCTGACATTACCTACACTGCACTGATAACTAGTACATCGTGGACTATCATCCTTTGTTAGCCAAACTGTTTCTGTAATATATTCCATAAATGCCAATGTGGTCAACAAAAGACCCGGATTCAGATAGTCTTCATGAAATATCAACATAAATTTTAAATCTTTGAATTATTTGAAATCAAAAAGTGAAAAAGCATTTTGTCAATGTCATCAAATTTATTGACTACCAGTTGATCTTGAAGGGTATTGCATGAGGGCATTGTACTATTAACTTTTGATACCTGCCAAAATAATTGGTATTAGAGAACCATCAGGTCATTCTACATTAGGATTTTCTTTTCAATTATCCCGAGGCAATCAACATCAAATATTATCTTTACACATGGTTGAGATGGAGGGCAGAAGATTAATTGGATTCAAATGTCCCTCTTTAAAGTCATGATTCTTTTTCATTTACATTTTTATTACTAATTCCTGAGGCTCCATGTATCACAAAATGTGTCATTGTCAATTTGTCATACTTTTTAAAAAAATAATGAGTAGTGATGCACCAGCTTCACTTAAGGGAGAGTATAAGCAGTGTAATAAGTTTACACAAGCAGTTAACCAAATAGGATTATTGAATTATTAATAAGAAAGCTCTAATTTTAGTATTCCCATCAAATGGAAGTGGGGCTTATAAAGAGTTAAAACACTTACAATGAACAACTCACTCGTGCCATACTTCATTTTAACAGGTATTTTCTGAGAGTTTGCTTTCAAACGTCAAGGATCAGATCCCGACTGTATTCGAACTCTAGAATGCGTGGAATAAAATTTTTGGAAGAGGGTGCAAAAGCTTTTGTTTAAAAAAACTTTTCTTGTGGGCTGAAGGAGCAAGAGTGCCCTTTCTGGGATCCAAGTGAAACCTAAAGCTTCCCTCCATCATTTCCCGGATAACAAGTATCATTGTCTTCTTGTCTGGTCAGGTGTGGTCCTGACCATGGTCCCTTGCTTCCACCTATTACCTCCTCTCATTCATCTTCACTATCAGCAAAACTCAATTAAATGAATCCAGAAAGTTGTAATAGTTCAGGCCTCATAGTGGCAATCTGAACCTAATGATCACTCCTCAACAGTAGTTTAAAAATAGGTTAGGGGGCAGGGATCCAAGATGGTGGCAATCTGAGTAGATCTGCCTTGCTAAGCTCTGCACCCCAACCCAGCAGTAGTGGTATTTTTACAAACCCCTCCCCCCACCTTACCTTTTTGTGGAGAAAATTGATGTTAAACAATTGTGAAACCTTTTAAATCCATTTGCAGTGGAGCCTCGATTGTCTGAGTGAATGCCAGGTGGCCAGAATCAAGCAGTAATCCATGAGTGTCGGCTGTCTTAGTGTCTCTTGATTATCTGGCAAGCCACGTCATAGTGCCGGTTAGCCGATAGCGATTGAGTGCTGGTTATCAAACATCTCTCGGTTATCTGGCATTGCAAGCCATAATGCTGCTTAACTGATAAATTGAATGCTGGATTGCCTGGTGCCATTTTTGCAGGGCCTTGGGATCTTGTTCGGATTGTCCTGAATTCGGATGGTTGATGTTCGGATAGTCAAGGTTCTACTGTTAATCCTTTCTGAGCGAGCGAGGATGATGAGAGGAAAGCATACAGCCAAGCCCTAACATACGGGAGACTTGCTAAAGGTGTCAGGTGTGCCTGAGACTACGACTGTGGATGCAGCTGCAGTTTCCTCGGCAGCTGAGAAAGAGGTACCTGTGCAGCAGAACATCGCTGAAGAACTTGTGGCCATCCGAGGGATGCTCAAGGGGTTAATGAAAGACAATCATACTCGGCTAGAGCTGATTTCGGGTATGCTACAAAAGCATGAGAAGGAGTTGGAAGGGCTCGGGAAGCGAGTTGAAGACAGCGAGCGGTGGACTGCAATGTCAGGGACTGAGGTTGAGTCCTCTAGAACAGATCCAGGCCCTCGAAAAACTGGTCCGGGCCTTGACTGAACAGGTCAATGATCTGGAAAATTGAGGTAGAAGGAAAAATATCTGGATTGTTGGGCTGCCAGAGGGAATGGAAGGTGGGCAACTAGCAAGCTTTTCTGAAGATTGGCTGCCTCAGTTTCTTGGCTGGGATGCCAAGGCGGACCGGGTGAATGTTGACAGAGCTCATCGGGTTGCGGTGCACAGACCAGATCTGGATCAGCACCCCCACCCAGACCTGGTACTATTTCAAAGTTTCAGGGGTAAGTAGTGAGTCCTGGAATCTTCTAGAAAGATGGGGAAAGATCTACAGACCCTGGCTTATCAGGGAACTAAGGTGATGTTTTTCCAGAACTTTTCTGCGGCAGTGATCCATATGAGGTCGAGAGAAAATAAAGGGACCTTGGTATTGAATGAGATACCCAGCAGTGCTTCATATTACTAATGAAAAGACGCTGCGGTCATTTAACTCCTCAGAACAATGAAAAATTTCTTGGAAACTTTGAAATAATTCCAGTGGATTTATGGACATGGACAGTAACGTTTGGTTTTCTTTTTCTCTTGTTATGTTTCTTGTAATGTTACCCTTATGGAAGCTGCTGTTGGTTTGTATTTTTTTTCTCCGATTAGGATTGGTGTTGGTGTATAGTTGTGGGTGGGCAAAGTGCTCATTGTTTTGTCTGTTTAGTTCTATTGCTTGGATCTGGGGTGCGGCTTAAGCTGGTAAGGGAATGGAGATGTGCGTTGGTGGTGTAAGCACCTCGATGGACAGGGAGTAGAGTCCCCCATTAAGTGCCTTTTGTGTTTTTTAGTTAGTTTAGTGTTTTCATTTTTCGTAAATACACTCTACAAGTCTTCTCTTGCATATGCCCAGCATATACAAAAGTCAAATTCTTCCTCTCAGCAGGTCAAAGGTGGTTGTAAAGAATCATTGGTGCACCTGGAATATTAGAGGGATCCTGGATGTATGTTTGCTCGCTGAGCTGGAAGGTTTGTTTTCAGATATTTCATCACCATAAGAGGTAACATCATCAGTGAGCCTCCGGTCAAGCACTGGTTTTATGGACCACTTTCTATTTATGTGTTAAAGTTTCCTTGGGCTGGTGATGTCATTTCCTGTGGTGATGCCATGTCATGTGTTGAAGATGTAATTACATAGAGATGAGGAAGGACACCACTTTGATTGGGACAACACATCCATCCTAGGACAAGCCAAACGGAGACATACTCGAGAATTCCTAGAAGCATGGCATTCCAACTGGAACTCTATCAACACACGCATAAATTTGGATCCAATCTATCACCCTCTGAGAAAAAGAACAGGAAATGACATCACCAACACAGGAAATGGCATCACCACACGAAATGACATCACCAGCCCAAGGAAACCTAATCACATAAATAGAAAGCAGGCAATAACACCAGTGTTTCACCAGAGGCTCAATGATGGTGTTACCTAGTATTATGGTGATGGTGATGGTGATGGTGATGGTGATGGTGATGGTGATGGTGATGGTGATGGTGATGGTGATGGTGATGGTGATGGTGATGGTGATGGTGATGGTGATGGTGATGGTGATGGTGATGGTGATGGTGAAATCAAACCTTCCAGCTCAGTGAGCAAACTTACATCCAGAACCTCAACCTGAGCTACAAATCTTCTCCAAACTCATTAGAGGGACCCATTCACCAGTTAAAAGGAAAAAAAGTGTTGTTGAGCTTAAAAAGAACAGGGTGGATGTTGCCCTATTGCAGGAGACTCACCTTAATGACAAGAAACATTTGAAGTTACAGCAGGGTGGGTTTGATTGGGTGTTTTTCTTGTCAATTAACACGAAAAGCTCGAGTGGCCATACTCGTCCGGAAGAATCTTCCATTTAATTTAACAGATTGTGTTAAAAATGAATATAGTCAGTTTGTTGTCCTTTAGGCCCTAATACATGGCAAGGAACATGGTATTTTGAATGTCTATTGTCCTCCAGCCCAACCCCTTAAATATTGTACTGATGCACTGTCTAAATTGATGATCTTTGCGTTGCCGCTTATTATTATGGGGTGGGGGGGGATCTTTAATTAACTTATGGATCCTGTGCTGGACAGAATGCCCAAAAGCCCCCAAAGCTTTCTCCACAATCTAAACAGTTGGGTGATTTGTGTGTGGAACTGGGGTTGGTAGCCATTTGGAGAAGTCTCCACTCTATGGGCAGGGTCTTTACATTCTTTTCCAATCCTCATAAGTGCTATACAAGGATAATTTTTTCCTAACTCCTGTGGGTCTTCTAGATTCAGTGGTATCTTGTTCAAGTGGGAACACTGCCATCTCTGATCATGCAGCAGTATGTTTAGTGATCAAGATTAAGGGTAATGCAATGAGCTTACAGTACTGGCAAATTGATCCCTTCATCCTCAAGGACAGCAAGTTCGTTGAGTACTTTTCTCGGGAATTTGTAGCATTTTTGGCCAACAATTCGGGTATAGCTAGTAATCCGACCATTCTGTGGGAGACTGCTAAGCTTTATGCTAGAGGAATAATTATCTCATTATCGGACAGTCAGAAGTGATGGAAGGGAGAGTAGCAGCGTCTGCTCAAGGCACGATTGAAGGCAGCTGAGACTAAGCTGCAGCGGATCACAGCCCTTCGATCTACCTTAAACGTCTTGCTCATGCATACAGCCAGGAAGGAACTTTCCTTTGCGAAGCAAAGATTGGTTGAGCATGGTGATAAGCAGGTAAATATTTGGCATATCTGGTCAAGAAGAAACCTCCCAATCTATTGCTTCTATTAGGGAAGGGAATGGGATTCTTACTTGTAATGCTAAAAAGATCAAAGCGGCGTTTCAGAGGTTTTATTCTGAACTGTGTCAGTCTGCATGTTGTGAGGATAGACGGGATAAAATGTAATTTTTTTTAGGAACTTGGTTCTTCCAAGAATGTCTGCTGAGCAGGAGTCTCTCCTTAGTGCTCCATTAACAGCAAAGAGAAACAGGAGGTGGTGAGGCAACTTCAAAGTGGAAAGGCACTCAATGCTGATGGTTTTCCCAGAGAGTTTTACAAAGAATTTGTAAACAAACTGTCAGGACCGACGCTAGACATTTATAACTATTTATGTAGTCATGATTGCCTCCTGCCATCCTTGAGAGAGGCTAATATCTCTCTAATCCTCAAGAAAGAGAATACCCCAAAGGACTGTGGCATTGAGGTTGGAAAGAGTTGATCTCTATTGTTTATAAAGGGTCGCAGATCCTCTAATAATGTTAGGAGGTTGTTTAACATGATTCAAGTGTGCTGGCAGCGATTGGTTCAGAGGTTGGTGGTCTCTTTGGATGCAGAGAAGGCACTTGATTGAGTGAAATGGCCATACCTTTTTTAAACCCTGGAGCAGTTTGGCCTGGGTGAAGTGTTTACTAGATGGGTAAGATTCCTTTACAGTGATCCTCTAGCAGTGGTTCTCATCAATGGTATAAGATCTTGACAATTTTAACATTGGTCGGACAGTCAGCAAAACCGTCCCTTTGTACCTTTGCTTTTCACATTGGTGATTCATCTGTTGGCTGAGGCCATTCATGGAAACCCTACTATAGCTACCCCAAAGGTGGGGTTGAAGGTGCATATGATTACATGAAATGCAGTTGATGTTCTTATTTTTCTTTCAAACCCGTCAGTCTCGGTGCCCTATTTGATCCAGTGTATTAATGCATTTGTTTCTTTCTCGGGTTACAAGATCAGTTTTTCAAAGTCAGAGGCTATGGTTATGGGGAGTCTTAGGGGAATACCTGGTATGTAAGGTGTTAGTTATTCAAAGCTAATTTTGATTAGCTTTGATTAGTTATTCAAAGCTAATTTTGTTCATTTGTTTGACAAGATTAAACAAGACCTCCAAAAGTGAGGTGCACTTCCAATATCATGGTTGGGTCAAGTCGCTCTTATCAAAATGTATGTTCTTCCTCACTTATTGTACCCCTTGAGGATGCTCCGTTTACTCTTTCCTAGGCAAACATTTCAGAAATTGAGTGGCTGGTTTAGTTCTTTTATTTGGCACTAATAAGTGACCCCTTATTAAGCTTCCAAAACCTCAGTTGCCCGGGGGGGGGAGGGGGGGGGAAGGAGTGGACCTTCCAGCCATTAGAAGATATCAACTAAGCTACCTTTTGCAAGTGGCTGGGTCTGTGAGGACTCAGCATCGACATGGTAGGACATTGAGGCCTCCCAGACGAAGTGTCCTCTTAGACAAAATGAGGACAGTTGTGGAACATTGCCAGAATCCAATAGTTACTAACAAGGTCAAAGCATGGAGGGCAATGAGGCAGATGGAGAGTACTATGTCTACAACATCTTTTCTTACTCCCATAGTTGGCATGCTGGTTTCCGGCCAGGGACGATGGATCCCAGGTTTAACTTTTGGATGGATAAGGTAGTCTCTTGTTTGAGTGGTCTGTTTGATTAGATTCAGATTAGATTAGATTCCCTACAGTGTGGAAACAGGCCCTTTGGCCCAACAAATCCACACTGACTCTCCGAAGAGTAAACCACGCAGACCTATTTCCCTCTGACTAATGCACGTAACACTATGGGCAATTTAGAATGGTCAATTCACCTGACCTGCACATCTTTGGACTGTGGGAGGAAACCAGAGCACCCGGAGGAAACCCACGCAGACACGGGGAGAATGTGCAAACACCACACAGACAGTCGCCTAAGGCTGGAATCGAACCTTGGTCCCTGGCGCTGTGAGGCAGCAGTGCTAACCACTGAGCCACCGTGCCGCTCCAAGCAAAACCAGCTCGTTGTGTTGGAATTTCAACACAGCAGCGTTTAACACTAAACTTTAACAAGCTGAAGTATAACAGGCAACCCACACAAATGGCAGCATTAGGATTCGAATCCACACCTCCTTAGAGACTGGAGCATTAATCCAGTGCTTTAGGCCACTTGGCCACACTACCAGTTTGAGGGTGAAACATTGATATCATTTGATCAAATAACTCGGAAATATTGATTGTTGAGTAGGAACCTCTTCTAATTCTTTCAGATTGGAGATTTTATCTATGGCAGCATTAGGATTCGAATCCACACCTCCTTAGAGACTGGAGCATTAATCCAGTGCTTTAGGCCACTTGGCCACACTACCAGTTTGAGGGTGAAACATTGATATCATTTGATCAAATAACTCGGAAATATTGATTGTTGAGTAGGAACCTCTTCTAATTCTTTCAGATTGGAGATTTTATCTAAAAGGAGACCACGCTTTTGATTGAGTGTTATAGATCTGATACCGAAAAGAGGGTGCTTCAGGCTAAGAACACTTGTTCTTAGAGTATTCTCTATCATTTGTTGGGGGGAGGTTCCTCGAGTGACATTGAGCATCTATGTGAGATTTGGGAGAGAGAGTTAGGAGTTGAGATCACTTTGGAAATATGGGAGGACATTTGTGAGAATGTGAGGAGGATTTTGATATGTAATAGGACCCATTCTTCTTAGGGTCCATTTGGCCCCAGATTGTTTTGCAAGATTTAAGCAGGAAGCATCTTTAATGTGCCTGAAACATAAAATAAACATGGGTATCCACACACATTGTCAGTGGTCCTGCCACAGGCTCCGTTCGTATTGGAGCGCTGTGGCAGGAGTAATTGAGAGGGTCTTGGGGACCAAAGTCAAGGTGAACCCAATCTCTTTGCTCCTGGGTTTGCCAAATTTACCACCCTTAGGTGTACATGGGAAAAAGCTTTTTAACATTCTCCCTTTTGTGTGAGGAGGAACATTCTGAAGTGCTGGGTGTCTGAGAACCCTTCGGGTCTGTCGGGGTGTCGTAAGTTAACTATCGAACACATTCCTTTAGACTTTCTTACAAATATGGTGCACCAGAAAATGGACAACTTTTACAAGATATGGCAGCCCTTTTTTAATTATTTGGAAGCTGATCTATCCATCATTTTGCTTAGGGCTTTTGTCTTGCCATGATGGTTTGGCCCAATAAACTTAAGGCCATGAGAGGAAGAATTTGAAATAAATGTGGGTTTAATAATTCATGCTCTTGAAGGTTGAGAGCTATGGTCTTGTTACACTGAGTGATGCTACTTATTTATTTATTGATTTGTAATAAGTGTAGTTTTGATTTTTTTTGCTGAGTAGTATAGTAGTTGGTTTATTGTTTATGATATTATGATGGTATATTTTCATATTTTTGTAACTTTCTAATTTTGTAAAAAAAAAATTTTCAATAAAAGTATTTTTAAAACAAAACAGGCTGAGTTTTGATGGCATTGGCCGATCTCCCATGAGCTCATACAGTGGAGAAACGTTCTTTTATCCATTCGTGCTGTATTTATGCTATAATTTTGCCTGCTTTTCTCTTCTGCTTGTCTTGTTAGAACTCTTTTCATTTTCCCCTCTGTTCTTATCCTGTTTTCTTCATCTTATTATTGTTTTCCTTTAAATCAGAGGAGGCATGTTGTCTGTAATGTGACATGAAAGGAGCCATATATATTGGCTACATATTGGCTACAGGTAATGGTAACAGTATCACTTTCAGAATCTGCCTTCATTCCTCTCCCTCTTGTATCACTCACTGTTTTTTTAAATTACTCCCTGAACCTTAGGATCTTATTTTTCTCACAGCTTGACATTCACCTTCCCTTCAATCATCCATTAACTTAACCTCACACTCAACAGTTCTTTCAAAGTGTGGATGATAACAGACTAAATCTCAGACACGTTACCTGCTGATGACCATGATGAATGGGATTTGGATCAGCGTACAAATATACAAAATAGAGGAAGTAGGCTTTCAGCCCCTTAAGCCTGGTTCTGTCATTCAATTAGAACATGGCCATTTTGCTTGTGATTTGAATTCCTTATTCCCGTCTACCTCAATAATTTGATTCCCTTGCCTAACAACAATCCACTGCCTTAAAAATATTTGATAATCACATCTCCACCATCTTTTGAAGCAGGGCATTTCAAAGTTGCAAAGCTCTCAGAAAAAATTCTTTCCAAAAATGACAATCTGCAAATTTCAATTATTGCTCTCTAGTCCTGGACTCATCATTAATAGAGAACATTCTTTCTACATCTGCCAATATCAAGACCATTCAGTAGCTTGCATACTTCAAACCACTTTTCTAAACTATAGTTAAAACAAGCCCAGTCTGTCCAATCTACCCTCAGAAGACAGTTCACTCATTCCAGGTTAAACTTCCTATGCACTACCTCCAAGGCATGGAGAATACAGAGTAGTGCAAAACACAAGGACTAATAAATTAAATTTTAAAAATCATTACTTGCAGCTTGAATTAAATTTCCACCTTTTCACCAGCAAGCCGTTATCCTGATTTGCAGGTTTGGTAAGATGGTGAGTGAGAACAGACAAGCATCTGAATGAGCACAACCTCTCCTCAATCAAAACCAGATCGACATGTTGATGTTTGCTGTTGTTCTCCTTGTCTGCAGAGTCTGCATTTGAGTTGAACCACTTTTCATTTTTGTTGTCTTTTCTTATAGTCTCCAGGATCTTCAGTTGCTATTATTTTGAGCCAACTCTGAGAATCTTTGTTGCAAAGTGGAGAAATGTCACTTCATGTGGCCCATTCATTGAAGTTTGATCTACTTCAGGTTTTCTGTTTCTAGTTCTTCAGTATTCCCTGTGTCCTACTGAATCCAGCCTGTGAAGCTACTTTGATAAATAACCTGTCTTCAGAAAGTTGGTGACATTTGAATTCCATTTATCATGTATCTTTGAAATCCACCAGTGGGGTAATATAAAATAAAATCAGAATGTCTGTGTCTGTGTCCTTGCGAAATATCACATTAATTTCTATAGCCTTGAATAATCTTTCAAATTCTCTTTATAAAAGGCTGGGGTTTTCTACCACAATTATTCTCCCTGGCAGGGCATTCCAGTCCACTCTCCAGGTGAAATTTATTTTTCTCAAGTCCCCCTCAAAATCTCCATTTAATTTAATTTAATATTATGCCCCCTTGTTAGTGACCCTTCAGTTACTTTCTATCCACCCTGTTCATGCCTTCAATCTTATACATCTCAATCAGGTCCTCACCTCAGCCTTCTCTGCCCTAAAGAAAGTGACCCAAGCTTATCCAGTCTTTCTTCATAGTCAAATTGTTCCATCCCAGGCAATGTTCTGGTGAATCCCCTCAGCAGCCCCTCCTATGTTTTCACATTTGAGCAGATTGTTATGCAAGCACATTAATTATGCATCAAGTGGTCCAAATAGTTAAAGCATAATTCGATCAATGCTTCTGCATTTCCAACTGTTCTGTACATGAAATTGGAATACAATGAAATATACACTCAGAAATTAACAAAATCAGTGATGAACATTTAATGCATACATCCTCCAACATTGTCACAAAATTATTATTCAATTATTTTAAATAATCTATAAAAAAAAAGTGGATGAGAGGATGTCCTCAGAATGATGAGCAAACCTGAACCAATGCTCCATAGCCAAGTACCTTTGAAGTAGCAAAACATGACACAATTTACTCCCAAGGAATTCCTTTCATTGGTGGCTTTGATGTCAGCTTTCTGCAACGGTGGAGAATGTGGTCTTGTCTTTTCCTCAACCTTGGGAACCCGAGAGCCGTGAATTAAACAAAGATGGAACTTGTCTTGTTTTTATATATGATTTCTGTTATTAATATGGATGCCAGAGTATGGCAAATTAAAACCTCTTTAAGGAATACAAGTGATGATAAGTTATTATTCTATTCTATCAGACACCTATTTCTGGTATTGTTAGTTAACAGAGACAAATTGAATAAACCACCAGGTGAACACCTCTTTTTTTCAAGAAATTTTATGGATCTTTTATATCTGAGAAGGCAAATTTAATGTTTCCTTTGAAATGATAGTACCACAAATGGTATAACCTTGCCACCGAACTGCAGTGAGCAAAATGCTACAGTTTACAAGCAAAAGTCTCTTGAGGGGGTGTTCAATATTTGCACAACCTTCTGGTTCAGAGGCAAAATTGTTGTCAATTGAAAGCACTACTTGCATGCCCACCAATGTCAACAATGGTGATGTATGGGCCATGCCCTTCTAGTCAAGAGTGTGGTGCTGGAAAAGCACAGCAGGTCAGGCAGCATCCAAGGAGCAGGATCTGACCTGCTACGCTTTTCCAGCACCACACTCTCGACTCTGATCTCCGGCATATGCAGTCCTCACTTTCTCCATGCCCTTCTAGGTTTCATCAGAGATCACAGAATATTTAAAATCAGTTGTGTCCTGCTGCAGTATACAGAGTTCTCTCTGACATCTTTTGGTGTATTAACATTCAATTTTGAAACAGTCTACTTCAAGAAGCTGAAATAGCTTTGGAAGAAATCCAGCAACATTTCACCAGGTTAAAATACAACTTAGTTATGGTGGCAGACTGGATACAAGTAGGAAAATTCAGTACAAGGGTCATAATCCTGAACACAAATAACATCTTCATACAAACAATTGCAAGGATAAGGAATGGAAGCTCCAGTTTACCGCAAACATAACATCAACCAAACTGTTAAAAATGGCATAAAAGATAGAGAGGTTAATAAAATGAAACTGGGCTGAATTTTCTAACCCCATTTCTAGCTGTGTCATAAGCCCCAACTGTGATCATAATCAATCAGCTCTATGGCAAGCTCTAATCATGCACAGAAAATTGGCATTGCTGACCAGGCTAGCATTTATTAATCATCTTAACTTTCCTTGAGCAGGTGATATCACGGTGTCTGTGTGGATTATATTTGGTTGGTATTTTTGATAAAACCAAGTGGCTCACAGGCCATTTAGAGGACTGTTAAGAATCAACCATATTGTTTCAGATCTGAAGGAAATGATAAGTCAGATCAGGTTAGAACAACAGGCTCCCCTCGCTAAAGAACATTAGTGAACCAGTCAGGTTTCCAATTAGACCTTCATCTTTATAACTCATTTTTGTTTCCTCAGAGAAGAGGAAAAAAACTAATTGAGATAGAAATAATTTAATTCTGATCTTCCCAGTAAATCAGGATATCAAACAAAAATATTTTCAGCACAACAGTGGGTATGTCCATGAGGAAAAAAAAACACAGATCATTGAACTGTCCTGTGAGATTTCAGCTGACCAATTTACTTTGGATGGCTAATGCCTTCAGGAGGACGTGAGGACTGCAGATGCTGGAGATCAGAGCTGAAAATGTGTTGCTAGAAAAGCGCAGCAGGTCAGGCAGCATCCAGGAGCTTCCTGAAGAAGGGCTTATGCCCGAAACGTCGAATCTCCTGTTCCCTGGATGCTGCCTGACCTGCTGCGCTTTTCCAGCAACACATTTTCAGCGTGGCTAATGCCTTCACTCAAATTAGTAAAAATTAATTTGCAACATTAGGAGCCTCATTCCTGATGAAAGACTTGTGTCCAAAATGTTGATTCTCCAGCTCCTCAGATACTGCCTGACTTGCTGTGCTTTTCCAGCATGACACTCTCAACTCTGATCTTCAGTATCTGCAGTCCTCACTTTCTCCTAGTTAATTTGCAACATGTCATACATTTGTCCATTAGTTTCATGCTATGCAATTTGAAGACATTGACATATTATGGTGATACCAAATGCAACATTGTATGCTGCTTTGATCTATTTTTGATAGCTGCTCCCTTACTTTGAATGAAACAATCCCACCTATTGAAACTGTTAAATGGTCCTCAGAAGCAGGCTTGACTTGAAAGCAATACCCTCATTCTACTGCAATTCTGAAACCTCATTTATTTCCTCAGTTGCCATCTGCAAATCATCAAAAGTGTAAAAGGTATCTTTATGTTGCCAGAAACCAGAATTGCAATAGAAAAATGAAAAATATATCAAGACAGTTTAATTCACAATTCAGATGTTGGCCAGATGTGGAAGCAGACTTAAAATCTGCCATATCTATTGTCTAATAATTGTCTGGTGCTCTGGAAAAAGTACTTCCTCCATCACGGAGATACACATTATGTCTGATACATTTTAGGAAAACCCAGGGAATATGTTTCACCTTTCTGAAACATGACAGCTTAATAACTCATAAGTGGAAAAATTAAGACTATTATACTTAGTACTATAGGATCACTGTATGCATCACATTCTTGATGTTTGCAGTTTAATGCAACGCATATGGCTAGGAAGACAGCAACCTTACTGTCACAGATATACATTCAAACCTCACGACCCACAAACCATCAGTCATATCCTGTTGCTTTTACTGGCCTTGCTCATAGCAGACAGCACACCATCTCTGCCCCAAAACTTCCTTCCACATCAGAAACACAATTTAAAAAGAAATTGTTGCTGAACAAGAAAGGAAAATCTCTAGTACTTTTGATAAACATGTGGAAAAATTGCATAAATTTTACTGAATAAGTCACCAGGAGATCAAGCTCTAATAAAGGATAAAATAGAAAGAACTTGAATTCATACAATGTCATTCCCAACCTTGACGGCTTTTTAAAAATGTAATTATTCCTTTAAAATAGGAAATAAAATGATAAGACCGGAGAAATAGGAACTGGAGTAGGTTGTTTGATTCCTTGATTCCTGATGAAGGGCTTTTACCTGAAATATCAATTTTCCTGCTCCTCAGACGCTGTCTGACCTGCTATGCTTTTCCAGCACCACTCTAATCTTGACTCTGATCACCAGCAACTGCAGTACTCACTTTCGCCTGTTTGATTCGTTAAGTCGACTCTGCCATTCAATAGGACCATGGCTGGTCTGATATTCCTCATATCAATTTTCCTGCTTTTTCCAATAACTCTTGATTCTCCAACTACTATCTGTCTATCTTAGCCTTAAACATACATAAGGTCTTTGGCCCCAAACTCTCTGTAGCAAGGGATGAAGAGATTCCTCCTCATCTCAGTCTTAAGTTGATGCCCCTTTATTCTGAGACTATGCCCTCTGGTCTTTGAGTGTTCCATGAGGGAACTTACTCCAGCATTTTCCCTTTCAAGTCCCTGAATGATTCTAGATGTTTTAATAAGATTACCTCTCATTCTTCTAAAATCCAGTGATTAGAATCCTAACATGCTTAATCTTTGCTTATAAGATTCTTCCATATCAGGCATCATCCTCAAGAACATTCCTGAAATACCTCCAATGAAATCTTTCCTTAAATAAGAGGATCAAAACTGCTCACAATATTCCAGATATGGAGTCACAAGCACCTTGTACAGTTGCAGTAAGACTTCCCTACTTGTATATTCCAAACCCCTTGAAAAAAATAAACATTCTAATAGCCTTCCTGATTACCTGCTGCACCTGTGTGCTAGCTTTCTATATTTAATGTACAAAACACTCAACATCCTTTGTGTTGCAGTTTTCTGCTGTCTTTTTCCATTCAAATAATATTCTGCTCTTTTATTCTCCCTTCCAAAATGAATAACTTTAAATTTTTCCACATTATACTCCATTCGCCAACTTTTAGCCCACTTACTTAACCTATCAATGTCTTACTATAAACTATTTGTATCTCTCTTGCAACTAGCCTTTCTACCTACCTTTGTGGTCTGCAAATGTGGCCACAGTCCATTTCCCTTCTCTAAATCATTAACCTACATTATAAACAATTGCAGTCCCAGCACTAATCCCTGTGGAACCCCACTGGTCACAGGTCACCAATCTGTAAAAGTACCCCTTATCCCCACTTGCTATTTCCTACTCATTAGCTAATTTCCTATCTGTGCCAATAAACCACCTCCAATACCATGAGCTCTTATCTTATGACTTAACCTTTTATGAGGCATCTCATTGAACTTCTGGAATTTAAAACATATCGCCTTGTTCCCCTCTATCCACTCTGATTGAGACTTCCTAGAAAACTTCAATAAATTAGTCAGACATGGGGGGATGGTAGCTGAGAGTGAAATAGGTAGATGGAGGTAGGGTAATGGTGATAGGTCACGGAAGAAGGTGGAGCGGATAGGTGGGAAGGAAGATGGACAGGTAGCACAGTCAAGAGGGTGGTTCCAATTTGGAAGGTTGGAACTGTGACGGTTAGGGTGTGACAATGGAGGAAGCCCAGGACCTGCAGGACCAGGACCTACTTGCAGAGCGCTTCAGAAAACATCTCTGGGACATTCGCACCAATCAACCCCACCGCCCTGTGGCCGAACTCTTCAACACCCACTCCCCCTCCGCCAAGGACATGCAGGCTTCCTCCATTGCCACACCCTAACCACCCGACACCAGGAGAAGGAATGCCTCATCTTCCGCCTTGGGACCCTCCAACCACACGGCATCAATGTGAACTTCACTAGTTTCCTCATTTCTCCTCCCCCCACCTTATCCCAGTTCCAAACTTCCAATTCGGCACCACCCTCATGACCTGTCCTACTTTTCCATCTTCCTTCCCATCTGTCCATATCACGCTCCTCTCGACCTATCACCTTTACCCCCACCTCCATCTACCGATCGCACTCTAAGATACCATCCCCTCCCACCACCGCCCCCCCCCCCTCCCCCCCACCCCCCCCTCCCCCTCACCGCCTCCCAAGTATCTCTCAGCCCCCTTGGCTCACAAGCTTCATTCCTGATAAAGGGCTCTTGCCCGAAATATCGATTCTCCTGTTCCTCAGATGCTGCCTGACCTGCTATGCTTTTCCATGACTCACATTAATCAAGCTTCAATACGATTCAACACCTATTGAGTCCCAAGTCAGGCTTCAGGTAATTGACTGGTTTGTCAATCAGCAGTATCATCAATTTGTGCAAAGATAGGTCCCAGCAATATGATCAGTTTGACTGATATTGAGTCAGGGTTAAATATTTGTCAGGATAGCAGCAATAATTTGAGTAATGGTAGAGAATTGATTTTTCAGACTGGAGGCCTGTGATCTGTGCTGAGTCCACTTTCGTTTGTGATTTACATAAATTATTTAGATGAGAACATAGAAAGCATGGTTAGTAAGTTTGCGGATGACACCCAGATTGGACATGTACTGGACAGTGAAGAAGGTTAACTAAGATTACAATTGGATCAATGGGCTACAGAGTGGCAGATAGAGTTTACTTTGAATAAATGGAAGGTATTACATTTTTGTAAAACAAAGGCAAGACTTATACAATTAGAAGTACAGTCTTGGGTAGTGTTGTACAGCAAAGAGACCTATATAATTTTTTGATGTTTGCACCACATAGGGAGGTTAAGAAGGCATTTAGCATGCTTGGCTTTGAGTCTAGAGGTTGGGACATTATGTTGAGCTTGTGCAGGATGTTGGTGAAGCCTATTCTGCAGTACTGTGTCCAGTTCTAATCTCGTTTGTTATTGGAAGGATATTATTAAGCAGGAGAGGGCTCAGAAGAGATTTACCAGGATGTTGCCAGGAATGGAGGGTTTGAATTATTAGGAGAGGCTGGTTAGGCTGGGACATATTTCACTGGAGCATAGGAATTTGAGAGGTGACCTCTCAAATTTATAAAATTGGGTTTATAAAATAGTGAGGGGGGATTGATAAGGTGAATGGCAAGTATCTTTTCCCTAAGGTGAGGGATTTCAAGACTGGGGCATATTTTTAAGGTGAGAGGAGAAAGATTTAAAAACTATACGAGGGGCAACTTTTTTTCCCTACAGAGAGTAGTTTGTGTGTGGAATGAACTTCCAGAGGAAGTGGTAGATGCAAGTCAGTTATATGATATGAATAAGAAATGTTTGGAGGGATATAGGCCAAGCATAATCAAGTGGGACTAGTTTAGTTTGGGATTATGGCGGGTATGGACTGGTTAGACCAAAGAGTCTGTTTCCGTATGGTTCCATGACTCTATGATTCCAAAATTTGCATGTGTTTTTTTCAAGAAAATGCCTTGGCATCATTTGTGTACACTTAAGCGCAATATTACTATAATCAGTTGGCCCATTGTCTTTCACAACCATAATGCAATCACAACATTACAAGAACCACAGGTCTTTGAGCATTCTGGGCCATTCCCAATTTTCACATAGCAATTTCCAAAAAGCAAAAGCACGTTATAAACTGAAGTTCACAAATAGAAAATCAGGCAGGATATAATTACTGTACTTTTTGAACTTCAGAGCATCATTTATACAAAAATGGTTTCATGCACTGAAATGTAATATTAAAAGAAGCAAAATGAGACTGTGATCCCATCAGGTCAGCTTCCTGATTTGTGAATCTGATTGCCCCAGCTGCTTTAAAAGTAATGTTCACCTACATGGTATTGTGCTGTGTAAATTATAGCGTACTTCATTCTATACACTTTAAATTTTCAGGATTAAATTGGCTTGTTTTGAAAAACTGTCTGCATATCTGCATAAAATGATAGGTATTCCACTTACAGATGTCCAAATGTAGGATTTAATCACTGTCTTTTTTCTCATGACCAAAACAGCTAATCAATGGATGATTAAATTAATGAAATACAAACAAAATGATTAGCTGAATGGGTCAATATGTTGTGCAAAATGCAAATTATACTAAATAAAAGAAATTTATATCTGGTTTATTTGTTTTCAATCCCAGATGATAGATTATAATTGCCATTGCTTCATCAGAGCTCTTGTCCTGAACTTTTATTTCAGAATGATTTTATGCTTGAAGCATTAGATGTGAGAGCAAATTAGCAAAGACATTAAAAGCTCTTTATGACCATTTCACCACAGTAGTTTGCCAACTCTGAACTCTTGGTAAATTGATAAAAATCACACAACACCAGGTTGCGATTTTTAACTTTGTACACCCCAGTCCAACACCGACATCTCCAAATCATGGTAAATTGATGACTTTCTTGTTGTTATTTGCTTTTAGTTATGATCGTAATATCATCAATTGCAGAATTTATATTTTATGGCAATGTATTTAATGCACTCAGAAGCCAGGATATCCTGAAAAAAATCTCAATCCAATGTTAAACAGAAAGGTGAACATTTGTAATATACAACAGCTCTACTGTTCTTCAATTTAACACTGATTGGAAACAGCTTGCCTGTCATACATGATCCTGTTCATTACAGCTCCATCTGGATTACTGTCATTCTTTGTTCCTCATTTTCCTTCAATATATGCTCAATATTAAATCAACTCTTACAAAGAACTGAAACCTCAGGTTGGGAAGCTGTGCAAAATTTTCACTGCTTATAAATATTTAATTTTATTTGTCTATATATAGAAAAAAGACCATAGAGCAGCAGTAGACCATTCATCCAACCCTGTTCCCAGTTTTGCCTCCAGCCCTTTGATCCTTTTTGCCCTAAGAACCATATCTAATGTCTTCTTGAAAACAGTCAACTGCTTTCTGTGGCAGAGAATTCCACAGTCTTACCACTCTCTGGATGAAGAATTTCTCCTCATCACAGTACTAAACGTCATATCATTTATCCTTATTTTATGACGCTCACCTCTAGACTCCCTGGTTATTGGGAACATTCTTTGTCCATTTACCCTATCTAATCCTTTTAGAATTTTATAGGTTTCTATGAGAGACACCTCCTCATTCTTCTAAACTCCAATGATTATAGACCTAACCAATCCAGTCTTTCTTCATATGCCAGTTCTCGCATTCCAAGAAACATTTTGTTTAACCTCCATTGCCAGAACCTCCATCATCAGATGAGAATACCAAAAATGTACACTATACCTAGGCATATTCTTACCAAGGCCCTGTCCATCACACATGAAATGCCTTTTTAGGGGTCTCTTTCATGAAAATTTCACTCAATGGGACAAGCTGTAAGGCCACAATTTGATTTTATTTAATTTTGTAAGGAATTTTGTCATCATTTGAATTTAGATTATAAAGGAAGGTTTTTTCATTATTTGCCATGGTTATAGTGTTAACAATTTACATCTGTCCTAAAATTGATTGTGAAATCATGAACAATGCGCCAATGATCTTCCAATAAGTGTTGGCGTTGAAATTCCTCACCAGTGGCAAATACAATTAGGGTGCAAGAACCCATTGTGTAGCAGCAATTAACATCCAGCATTTACTTTTGTAAGCCAATTGTTGTAACCTGAAATTCAAAAGTCCAGCCACTTTGACAGTTGCAGTGAAATGGTAAGAATGCAAGATATGTTTGAGTGAGAGTGAAGGCAGTCAAATAGGTTGTCAGGCACTAGGTGGGAAGGGGGCCATGTAAATGATGGATTGATTAGGGTAGGTCAAGCTAGATGATGGTGACAGGAGAAAGAGGGTCATTGTAAGGGAGCGGCTTGTCACTTTATGATGGGGTGGGAAAGGAAGGGGCTTAAAAATGTGTTGCTGGAAAAGCGCAGCAGGTCAGGCAGCATCAAAGGAACAGGAGAATCGACGTTTCGGGCATAAGCCCTTCTTCAGGAATTCCTGAAGAAGGGCTTATGCCTGAAACGTTGATTCTCCTGTTCCTTTAATGCTGCCTGACCTGCTGTGCTTTTCCAGCAACATATTTTTAAGCTCTGACCTCCAGCATCTGCGGTCCTTACTTTCTCCTAGTGGGAAAGGAAGGGTCAGGTCTTGGAATGGTTTTTGCATCCAGAGGGAAGGGGCAAGTGGTAAGGTGCAGTAGTGGAGGAGGAGTGTCAAGTCCAAAGCTCATGGGGTGCGAAGATGTTGAGCCCCAGCCATAGAGAAGGATGCCAAGTCAGTGGGAGGTATCAGGTCCCAGAGGAGGACAGGGAGTTGGATCTGGTAGACAAGATGTACCAGGTCAGAGTTTGGGGGTGTCAGAGGTTTGGGGAAGGTGTAATTGGGGTGGCAAGTTGAGAGAATCATGTGTTAGGCTAGGCATTTAGTAATCTAACTTTCTCTGAGTAACTATCTCCTTAATTTGAGCAGAACCCGATAAATGCTCAGACCGAGATCTATACATTCAGAGGGTTCCAGGCATAGTTCATTTGCTCAGGAATCTTCAATTTTCTGTGAAAATCCTTTGTAGTCTGCAACAATGGGGATTTGACAGGGACTCCATATACAGTTCCCATTTACACTGCTAGTATGGCAGGGGGATGGGAACCAAAGTATAGGCTTAGACGGGTCAGCTTCAGAGCAGGAAACAGGAGGTAAATCATGAGTTAGTGATGCTATCAGCAACTCAGAAAGTCAAAAGAAACGAGAATTAAAAAGCAACCAAAGGAAATTGATGGGGTTGAGATATTTCTATTTCAGTATAAGGAGTATGACAAAGAAGGCAGATGAACAGGGCACAGAGAGACACACAGCAGGAAGATGTCATTTCTATAATGGAAACCTGTCTCAAGGAGGGGCAACATTTGTAGCTCAATATTTTGTGATATACAGTATTCAGGCAGGATAGAGTGGGTGGGTGAAAAAAGGAGTCAGGGCAGCAGTGTTGATTAAAGAATGAATTACATTTGTGAAAAGGGATGATGTACTAAACAGGTTAACAATTAAGACTTTATGCGTTGAACTTCAGAATAAATAAAGGGGCAGATACATTGTTAGAAGTATACTACAGACCCCCAAATAGTGAGAGGGAGCTCAAAGAATATATGTGTAAACAAATTTCTGTCTGTAGGAATAAGAGGGGAATAATAGTAGGAGACTTTAACTATCCCATTATCAACTGGATTTTAAACAATATAAGGACTATTGAAGCTGAAAAATCCATGTTCTGCATCCAGGAAACATTTTTAAAGTAATACACGACAAGCCCGATGAGAGGAGACACAATTCTGGATTTAGTTTTGGGAAATGAAGATTGGCAAGTGGGGAAAGTGACAGTGATTGACCATATCCAGGATAGTGAGCACAGTTCAGTTAGATTTAGTATTATTATCGAAAAGGACAGAGATAAATCAGGAGTAAGTTTTTAACTGGGGGAAGGAAAATTTGACAAAATGTGAAGTGATTTGGCTGAGGTGAACTGGACAGGATTGCTAAAGGAGAAATAGTGGCAAACCATTGGGAGGCACTAAAAGGTGAGATCCTTGGGGCACACAGCAGACATGTCCCCTCCAAAAATAAGCATGGTACTGCTTAATCTAAACCCCCATGGTTGTCCAGAAAAAATACAGTGGAAGATGAAAAGGAAAATAGTCAAAAGAAATCTCAAGACTGTAAGTAGCCTGGAGGAGTATAGAAAGCACAGGGATCAAGTAAAGAAAGATAAAAAGGAAATCAAAGAAAGGGCATGAAAAAATATTAGCAAGCAAGATTAAGGAAAACCTGAAGATATCTTACCATTATTAGGGGCAAAAGGATAGTTAAGGAAAAGGGAGGACCTATGAGACTTGAAGAAGGGAACTTGTGTGAAGATGCAGAAGAGGTGGGAAGCATTTTAAATGAATTGTTGTCTCCATGTTAACAAAGGAAAGGGATAATGTGGATATAGTAATCCAAGAGGAGGAGTGTGAAATATTGGACAAAATCATCATAATGAGAGAGGAAGTGTGACAGAAGTTAGAATCCTTGAAATTCCTTAGGATGTTGAAACAGGTGAAGGGGAAAATAGCAGATGGTCTGAAGATTATTTTCCAATCTTCACTAGACACAGGTGAGGTGACAGAGGACTGAAGGAATGCAAATGTGGTTCAATTATTTAAAAAGAGTACAAAGGAAATGTCAAACAATGCCAGTTAGTCTTACTTTGGAGCTGGGCAAATTGTTAGTATCAATCCTGAGAGATCAGATAAATCGTCACTTAAAAAGGTATGGACTAGTCAGGGATAGTCAACATGGCTTTGGTAAAGGAAAGTCATTTACTAATTTGATTGAATTCTTTGAGGAAGTGACAAGGAATATCGATGAGGGTAGTGCAGTGGATGTTATCTACATGGATTTTAGTAAGGTATTTGACACATCCTATGTAGAAAACTGGTCAAAAAAGTAAATGCCTGCATGATACAGGATAATTTGTCAAATTAAATCCAAAATTGGCTTAGTAACAGGAGACAAAGGGTAATGGTCGATGGCTGTCCTTGCGAATAGAAAGCTCTTTCAATTGGTGTTCCACAGGGCTCAGCACTGGGACCCCTGTTGTTGCTTAAAATATTAACATGAACACAGGGCCCCACAATTGGAAAATTTGCAAAAGACAAAAACTAGCTATGTAATGGATAGTATAGAGGATAGCTGTGAGCTCTAAAATGGTATTAGTAGGTTGGTGAAGTGGGCAGGAAAGTGGCAGATGGAGTTCAACTCTGATAAGCATGAGGTAATGCATTTAGCGAGGTCAAACAGTGGAAGCGAATACACAATAGGTGGGATTAAACTGAGAGGGGTAGATGAAGTGAGACATCTTAGTATGTAACTGCACAGGTCCCAAAAGGTAGTAGTCCAGGTAGATAAAGTTGTAAAGAAGGCCTATGGAATGCTCTCCTTCATTGACAGTTATAGAATACAAAAGTAGGGATATATAGTCAGTTCTGCTATAACATAGTAGTTCTGTTCTCATCTAATTCCGTGTTATAAGAAAATTGTGTAATAGCAGCACCATTTAAACTAATGGGGCTGGAATTGCACTATAACTAATACAAGCTTTAAAACTTTGCACTTTAGAAAACTGTCACCAATTCATCAATTATGTTATAGCAGAACAACCTGTATTGGTGAAACTATATAAGACACTGGTGAGGTTACAACTGGACTATTTTGTGCAGTTCTGATCACCACATTAGAAAAAGGGTCTGGAGAAAATGCAGAGAAGATTTACTAGACTTGCCTAGATTGGTTATTTGTAGCAATGAGGAGAATTTGGAGAGGTTGGAGTTGTTTTCCTTGAATAGAGAAGGCTGAGGGGTGACATGATTCAGGTATACAAATTGTCGGGGGAAGAGAAAGAGTAAGGAGGAGGAACCTGTTTCCCTTGGCAGACAATTCAAAAACAAGGGGTCATAGATTCAAGCTAAGTGGCAGAAGGGTGTGAGGTGACAGGAGAGAAAAAATGTACTGGAGGATGTAGGGTGTCTGGAATTCACTGCCTAAGTTGGTGTTGGTGGCAGATACACTAAACTCTTTTTAAAAAGTAATGAGATTGAACCTTAGGTGGGTAAGCTGCAGGGCTCTGGGCCATGTGCAGGAAGATGACATTAGAAAAGGTACCTGTGTGTTGAGTCAGCTTGGACAAGATGGGCTGAATAACTTACATCTGTGCTATATCATTTTTATGGTTCTATTGACTCTGGTTCTCTCCCCATACAGGTTGTAAGACCTGTTCAGTTTTTTCAGCACTTCCAGATCTCCAACGTCCTCTGTAATTTGCTTTTATAATATTATATCATCTTCTAACCTGAATAATGAACAAAACACATGATACACAGGTTAAAAAGTACAGGCACAAATCTCGAAGGATGGCAACAGAAGAATAGCCATGATATGTGAAAACAAGTAGTTACACATGCAATGTAATTTCAAGCTGTAGCTATACACATTCTTTCACTCATTTTGTGATAGAGATGAACTGAGCATGTTAAATCCTGAAGGAAAAATCTAAATTTGAATTCTCAAAGTTCAAAGTGTAATTGCATTAAATTTCACTATAAGTGTGAGGTACTTAGTAAAAGAATCAAGAAAGTCATACATCATTTGAAAAATAACAATCTAAATGATCTGGTCTACCCTCACAATATATCACAGATGTAAGCTTTTATCCTTCAGCAGAGTATTTTTATCTGATGAGGCAATAGTACAGGACATTCTCAACTAACAGGGTAGTTATGTTCCTGAAAATCACAGTGCTAAGAAAAACTCATTATTTGAAACACATATTCCCATAGAAACCCATGAAAATGTTCAGGTTACATTCGCAGAACACCAATCAAGTACAGAATGCAACCATAAAGTCGATTTTAAATAAACACCAAAATTGCCATGAAAACATATAAAACAACTTTATTTAGATTTTTCTTATCTCATAGGCAAGTTTGCTTAATCTCGAAGATGAAAGTTGAGGGCTGCTTTTCTGCTGCTTTGGGGGAGGAGGCTGAGAGTCACTGGGGACAGATTTTTAAGAAGTACCTAACCTTAAATGAATTGGCTGACTTACTTTTCTCTCTGTATCCACACAGCACATCTATTTTTTACTTACTGCTTTTCTTAGCCACAATTTATTTGCTTTAAAACTAGGGCACTTAGGAGCCATAAAGACAGAGATGTCAAGGAGGCAACAGCCAAATGAGCTGAAGGAATCAGGAATGTGTCCAGGAATGCTCCATTTTGGTGTACATTTATTCCTGAGCACTTCGAGAAAAACTGTGTTATCACGAATCAGACACACAACATTAGAATTATGGGTAGTAAGGTGAAAACTATGTTATGGTGAAACCAGATCAGTTGAAACCACATTATCGAGGACTACCTGTCCTGTCAGATTCAATTGATGCTTCTTACGGTTCCTAATATTTACATGGAGTCATAGAGTCATACAGATCTTAAGGGGAGGTGATGGCCTAGAGGTATTATTGCTGGACTGTTAATCCAGAGAACCAGGTAATGTTCTGGGTACCTGGGTTCAAATCCTGCCATGGCAGATGGTGGAATTTGAATTCAATGAAAATCTGAAATTAGGTATCTAATGATGACCATAAAACCAATATCAATTGTAGGGGAAAAAAAACATCTGGTTCTTCTTTAGGGAAGAAGTCACATGGCCTACCTGTGACTCCAGATCCACAGCAATGTGGTTGACTCTTAACTGCCCTCTGGGCTGTTAGGGATAGACAATAAATGCCACCTAGTCAGTGACGCCCTCATGCATGAATTTAAAAAAGCATAGAAAATAACCCTTTGGCCCATTATGCCCATGCCCGTTGATTAATTCCTGCCTCTTCAAGTGGACATTAATTCTGTCTATTAGAATTGCTCCAGCTTGAATAACGGTACCACATTGTTTCTCCTCCAGACCTTTGGTGCCACTTATGTGGCCAGAGAGGAATAGAAATGTTTTGCAAGAGGCCTGGTATTTTCCCCTTTGCTTCTCTCAACAACCGAGGATACATTGCATCCAGTCCTGGAGATTTATCTACTTTTGAGGCTGCTAGATCACTCAAATTTCCTCTATCTGTATGAATCTTTAAAATTGTACCAATTTTGTCCTGAATTTCTAAATCCATGTTGTCCCTCTTGCTTGTGAACACCAACCCCCAAAGTGTTCACTTAGAACTCTACCTACATCCTCTGGCTCCATGCAAAAATTACCACTGTGGTTCTTAGTGGGCCAAATGCTTCTTCACATTATCCTTTTCTCTTTAATACACCAATAAAACAGTAGCAATCAGGAGCAATCTATGCAGCCTTTTGAATGTTCTCCAATATATTACAGAATCACAGCCGAACTTTTAACATCAACTTCACTCAATTGCCTCATCTCCTTATTCCTTGATTCCCTTAGTGACCAAAAATCAATCGATTTCAATGATTAAGTATCTCATAGACCTGTGCTGTAAAGAACACAAACAATTTATAGCCCTTCAAATAAAGTAATTTCTCCTGAGCTCAATTTGAAATTGCCAAACTCCTGCATGAGATAGCAGAGATGCTTATTTCAGCAGACCAACTGACACCTTTGCAAAATTCTGCTGTTTCACAAGAAAAGTACAGTAACAAAGTCACATGATAGAAATTCTATCAGACCATTTTTTTGTTCCATACCTAACAAAAAAATCTATTGATCCAAGTGTAAAAGATCTCAACTGACTCAGCAATCACTCACTGTAGATGAATCTTGGATAGTGTCCATATTCTATCATTCCATAATACATAAAGTAATAGAGTCACGGAGTTTTACAGCACAGAAACAGACCATTTGGTCCAACTCATCCATGCTGACTAGTTTTCCTAACCTAACCTAGTCCCATTTGCCAGCACTTGGTCCATATCCCTCTAAACCTTTCCCATTCATATACCCATCCAGATGTCTTTTAAATGCTGTAACTGTACTGCCTTCTCTGGAAGGTCATTCCATACACATACCACCCTCTGCATAAAAATGTTGTCCCTCAGTTCCCTTTTATATCGTTTCCCTCTCAAGCTAAACCTATGCCCTCTAGTTCTGGACTCCTCCACCTGAGGGAAAAGACTTTATCTATTTATCCTATCCATGCCCCTCATGATTTTATAAATCTCTATAAGGTCACTGCTCAGCCTTCGATGCTCCAGGGAAAACAGTCCCAGCCTACTTAGCCTTTCCCTATAGCTCAAATCCTCCAACCCTGGCAACATCCTTGTAAATCTTTTCTGAACCCTTTCAAGTTTCACAACATCCTTCCAATACGAAGGAGATCAGGTTTGCATGCAATATTCTAAAGGTGGCCTAACCAATGTCCTGTACAACCACAACACAACCTCTCAACTCCTGTACTCAATACTCTGACCAATAAAGGAAAGCATACCAAACGCCTTCTTCACTATCCTATCTACGTGCAACTCTACTTTCAAGGAACTATGAACCTGCACTCCAAGGTTTCTTTGTTCAGCAACATTTCCTAGCACCTTACTATTAAGTGTATAAGTCCTGCTAAGATTTGCTTTCCCAAAATGCAGCACCACGCATTTATCTAAATCAAATTTCATCTGCTATTCCTCAGCCCATTGGCCCATCTGATCAAGATCACACTGTACTCTAAGGTAAACTTCTTCACTGTCCACTACACCTTAAATTTTGGTGTCATCTGCAAACTTACTAATCGTGCCTCCTAATTTCACATCCAAATCCTTTATATAAATGACAAAAAATAGTGGACCCAGCACTGATCCTTATGGCACTCCACTGGTCACAGGCCTCCAGTTTGAAAAGTACCCTCTGCCACCACCTTCTGTATTCTACCTTCAAGCCAGTTCTGTATCCAAATGGCAAGTTCTCCCTGTATTCCACGAGATCTAACCTTGCTAACCAGTCTCCCATGGGGAACTTTGTCAAACGCCTTCCTGAAGTCCATTATAGATCATGTCCACTGCTTTGCCCTCATCAATCCTCTTTGTTCCTTCTTCAAAAAACTCAATCAAGCTCATGAGACATGATTTACCATGCACAACACCATGCTGACTATCCTTAATCAATCCATTTCTCCTGTCTTTCTTTTTAAACAATGATCTCTAGACATCCAGAATTATTTTTAAATAACCAGTATAATAATCTAGATTAATCTGCAACTAAATTTGCCAAGTAGATGTTACAATGTTTTATGCAGTGGCTATCACAGATGCAAAATACATAATATTTTCAATCATAAACAAAGTTTATTTTTATTAAAAGAACTGGAAAGTTATTTTGACAATGATAGATTCAGATTAATTTGCTTTGAAAAGGGAAGGTGGTTATTGGATTTATAGCTATTTAGCTCTAACTATCTAGCAATTCAGATAAGGAAAGGACTTTTTTTGTTCATAGTGTAGTGGTTATCACGTTCACCTAACACGCGAAAGGTCCCCGGTCCGACACCTGACAGAAACAGTATAGGTCCTCACAGCACCAGAGTCCCAAGTTCGATTCCAGCCTTGGGCGACTGTGTGGAGTTTGCACATTCTCCCCGTGTCTGCGTGGGTTTCCTCTGGGTGTTCGGTTTCCTCCCACAGTCCAAAGATGAGCAGGTCAAGTGAATTGGCCGTGCTAAATTGCCCATAGTGTTAGGTAGGTTAGTCAGAGGGAAATGGGTCTGGGAGGGTTACTCTTCGGAGGGTCGGTGTGGACTTGTTGGGCTGAAAAGCCTGTTTCGACATTGCAGGGAATCTAATCAACTAGCCTCACCAAATCTTGATGTAATCCATAAAGCTTCCCTTACTCATATCGACTGAATAACTCTTCCAAACTTTATTACTTTGCTTAAATTACTGAAACAAAGAGGAAACAACTAACTAATTTGGTTCATTCTTATTATTTGGAAGACAAAAATATAGCTTTGAAATCAAATGTCATTATCCCTGTCTTAGTACAATTAAATCCCAATAACTGCTATATACAGTGTTGATAGACATAAACGTTATGCTATTATTTCTATTTAGAGTCAAAGAGTCATAGAGATGTACAGCATGAAAACAGACCCTTCGGTCCAACCCGTCCATGCCAACCAGATATCCCAACCCAAGCTAGACCCACCTGCCAGTACCCGCCCATATTCCTCCAAACCCTTCCTATTCATATACCCATCCAGATGCCTTTTAAAAGCTGCAATTGTACTAGCCTCCACCACTTCCTCTGGCAGCTCATTCCATACACGTACCACCCTCTGTGTGAAAAAAGTGCCCCTTAGGTCTCTTTTATATCTTTCCCCTCTCACCCTAAACCTATGCCCTCTAGTTCTGGACTCCCCGACCCCAGGGAAAAGACTTTGCCTATTTACCCTATCCATGCCCCTCATAATTTTGTAAACCTCTATAAGGTCACCCCTCAGCCTACAACGTTCCAGGGAAAACAGCCCCAGCCTGTTCAGCCTCTCCCTGTAGCTCAAATCCTTCAACCCTGGCAACATCCTTGTAAATCTTTTCTGAACCCTTTCAAATTTCACAACTTCTTCCCAATAGTGAGAAATAGTGATACTAAGTTAAGATGAGATAGTTCTCCAAGATGATCTGAATCAATTGTGGATCTGAATCAATTTGAATGAACACTGGCTTATCATGGTTTGAATGTTGTTCCCTGGAGCTTGAGATCCAGTACTGTTACGAATTTAATTTGCATTCTGGGAATCTAAGATGATTTTAAAAGTAAAAGCCATTTTGTAGGACAATGATACTGGACATGGTAGCTGAGCCAGGTTACCTCATGACCTTTCCACACAGTTTAGACTAGCCCCTCATTATGCTGTACTGTTAGAAGGAAAGGTTATCTAGCCAAAGCAGTCGGCCATCTGGGGCCTGGCTGGATCAAGGTTTCCCACTTTGATGTGCATGTAGCTTAATTCGTCAAGCATACTCAGACCCATCAATGAGTTTCTCTTCCTCTGCAAACTTTTGCCATTTTATTACTGCTTATCTGATTAAGGACATGTGGCAATTTTGTAATTTTAATACCAATATCTGTATAAAGACAGCTTGTTTGCTACAATAAGACGAGTAGCCTGAGAGAGCTCTTAGGGGTAAGAGCTGGCACCGCTACTCTGCTAATGGTTTTAGAACCTTAGCTCAAGCCTGGCTTGTGGGTATCGATGTTATAGTGTAACATTGATGCCATTAGTAAATATAGGTAATAATTTAAACTAAACTGGCTGTAAGAGTTTTAGATTCCAGACTACCACAGAGTACGATCTCTGGGAATAACCAGGTGAGGTCGAGTCCATCAGGGATTCCCTGAGCCGTCCTGAATTCGTACTTTAACACTAACACAAAATATTACATTTCGGAAATAATCTAACCTTCTCAGGTAAGAAGTGTAGCTTGCAAAAGGAGTTGTAAAAAGGAGTCACAAGAAACAAAACTGCACTGGCGTACTGCTGGAAATGTTTTGATGTTAACTCTTCAAGCATTCACATGCAATACTTTACATTTCTTTGAACTTAATAAGCATATGTCATGTACAAATTGCTACAATAGCTAATCCTGGAAAATGTTTTCAGAGAATTTGGACTTCGCACAATCATGAAATCTGATATAACAACTCCATAAAAGCAATAATACAATTCAAGAAACATAAGAGATATTTTAGTCTCCATTCCAGGATCATTGGCAAGAATTAAGTCATACACTGTAAAACAAGCCTGGAGATTTAAGTTCCTACTTTTTAAAGTCAGTTACTATAGTTCACAGAATAGCACAAAATGCGAGGATGTTTCCCATACATTTAATGAGGGTACATTTGATGAATTTGAACTGGCATGAAACCTTCATCACACTAGGATTTGTAAGCAGAGGAGAAGAGGCCAGATAGGGTCGTTTGTGCCCTGATTGCAATTACAGGTTTGAGTTTCTGGTGGATCAAGGTCTCTACCAGATGACATTTGTGAAATTTACCCTGCAGTAATTATATTCCAATGATGCATGAAAAGGAATTCCCATTAATTCAAAGGAAGGGATGGTACAAACTCATCTTCAGCATTGATCTTCCTACACTTTTTTAAAGAAGATTTTTTTGACAGAAGGAAGCAACATTGATACCACCAAACATAATAACATAAGCAATGTAACTTTCACTAACATAAACTACAGTTGCTCATAATCCAGATTTATGCCTGCATGAAAATGAGTGACAAACTGGTTTCAACCAAATAACAATGCACATTAATCTACATTCCCTCCATGTCAAACACACAGATTTATATAAAGACAGGGCAAAGATAGACATAGTACAGCTCTATAGTACCCTACCTAGATACCAGATTGAAAGGGTGGAATGAAGTGATTTCCCCACACTTTCTCCAATTTCTTGGTGACAGACTCATACTGCTGTCCATTGCAGAATGATGGGAAATCTTCAGATTACATATCAGATTAAGTTCAGAAATTTTCAGATGCCTGATACTTTAAACTCTACCAGGCTTTTAAAAACTATTACATTGAGAAGGAGAGTGCTGCTTTCATTTCTGAGCTCTAATTATTACTGACTAGAAGAGAAACCATTCTACTTGTCTTTGCAGACCTCTCTAGCATCAGTTTGCAGCTTTTAGGTGGATACTGAAAGAACACCAAACCATTCTGTCTTGAGATTGCTAGGTTATGGCAGCATGGATCCAATAGGGATTTCCATGTCTTTTTGCTCAACAATTCAAACAATAAATTTCCAATATTACCTCTTCCCAAACTCTGCTGGATGCTGCTTTCCAAATTCACCTGTACTTTTTTTTGTAAACAGCAATTAAACCATTGTTTCCTTTAACCTTTGGCTTTGCAATTTCAATCAATCACATGATAAATCCTTTGTAACACTATTCTGTCCAATTACTTCTATATTCCAATTCTCATAATCTATAAATAGATGCATTTCCCAACACCTATGTTTTGGTCTTGTATTTCTTATACCTCCTGTGCATTTGAATTAGTAACAAAGGAATTAGCTCATTATGAACCACAAGAGCAATGGACCAAAGATGGAGGCAGAAATGTGTAAACAATAGAGTGAGAATGTGCGAGGAAACATAAATTGGGTGAATTTTAATACAAAGCAGTAGACTGAAATTCAAGTAACAAAATGGAGGAAGTTGTGATTATGGTGCTCAAAACCACAAATTTATGTGAACCACGAGAAATCAATGATCAAATCAGAGTTAGTTTCCTTTGGAAATTTCTTGCCTAGAAATTACAACATGCAATGTATAATGGACCTGCCATACAATTTCCTTTTTCTCATAGGCAATTTTCCTCCAGAGTTTGTGATGAAGGCACCTATTCAGAGCTGCTGACCAATCTTGTTGAGATTGTCTTCCCCACTTCCAACTCTTGTCTTACACTGGGAAACTGGTTCCAGCAGAAAAGCCTCATCATTGTCAGATCATGGCATCCCTACAGTGTAGAAGCATGCCATTTAGCTCATTGAGTCCACACCAACACTCCAAAGAGCATCTAATCCAGATTCACTCCACTACCCTATAACTCTGCATTTCCCATAGTTAAACTGCACATCCCTGGACATTATGGGAAACTTAGCATGCATGGCTAATTCACCTAACCTGCATATGGTAGGAGGAAACCACAGTATCAGGAGGAAACCCACGCAGACATGATGAGAATGTGTAAATGCCACACAGTAACCTGAGTTGGAATGGAACTGGGGTCCCTGGCACTGTGAGGTAGTAGTGCTAGCCATGGAGTCACCATGCTGCCCATGGTTTTATTAGCACATGGTTTGACAGACCTTCCTTGCAAAAAAGTAGCATGGTTCTCTCCCTAGTGCAAATGAAGTTTTGTGCTCTTTTGATTTTGGTGGACTAACTGAAGACTAGAAACAGAATAAAGTAAGTGTTCATCTTAAATTCCTACACTTGAATATCAAGCTGGAGGTAGCAATTGGAAATCCACTTGCTGTCAGCAGTAGTTTGCTCTTTCAAATTTAAAAACCCTAGAATGACAG